>NW_026725600.1:0-70044 GCF_029784015.1 Lycium ferocissimum
CAATCATATTAATAACATCAACAATTAATTCAAATGCACTCTAACATTAATAACTCCTTTCTACAAAGTTCAACCCTAAGATTCCAATTACATTCAATCCAACCACATACAATCAAGCCAACATAATGCTCACGCGTTCAAGTACTAACCCGAGATCACTTAAACAAGATTCAAGAACACTTCAAACAATCCGCACAATATTCAAAACAACCCAACCAATATACCACTCCACCCGAAACCTTCCCAAACCCAATAAAAACAACAACAACACATTCCTCTCTTCCAAATTCATGAACTACACCAACAATCCACACGTTAACAACATCATTCTCATAAATACAAAAACTACATTCAAATCACATTAGCTTCTAAAAACAGCCCACAACGATTACCCTTCAACTTGAATCATTAAACCTTCATTTTCATCATAGGATCCACAACAACAACAACCAAAAATACTAAGTAAATTTAGTTCATTCCTTGCCATACAAAACAACCCATATTCGGCCACCACCCCAACACACAAAATTTCATGAATTTCATCCATTTCTACATACTACAACATACACAAACCATCTATAACATATGAAAAAGAAGATTAAACCTTACCTTTTCCACTTAACTCCTCAACTTGGCAATGGGGGTTATAAATGGCAAAAACGAGTGGTTTGATTGCTCCAACAACTACTCCACGTTAATAAGGACCTTCCAATTGGTTGAAAAGCTAGAAGAAAATATTGTTTTGATCAAGATTTTTGGACCTCAAATTCGGCCAGCTATGGCCGAATGGTCTTCTCTCTTTTTCTCCATGTTTCTCTAAGTTTCTAAGTGTTGAAAAAGATGAATATGTCTTGCTAGTCATCTAGTATACACATATATAATTCATCCATGTAAAATTTGTCTCACACATGGCTTGGATCAATTAAAATTAGCCAAGCCATGGGTGGGAACCCACACTACATCACACGGCCACATTGTGGCTTGTTTCATGAAATGTCAACTTTCCTTAATTAACTTTTAACCCCAAATTTTTCTTAATATTCCATACCAATAAAATTATAAGCAACTTGTGCCTTAAAATAAAATCGGAGGTTAAAAGTCCCTACCTCGTATCCCGAAATAGTCTTGTCCTTAACTTATCATGGTTAGCTCAGATTATCCCAATGTACAAAATACGGGATATAACTTTTATGGGTGTGTTTTGCACCACACTTATAAACGGGGGGTTACAGGACAGTTAGGATGATGTCATTCTTTCTCTCCTAGATTGTGCGATAGAGCCATATGTTAGGCGTTCACTTTCTGATGAATTGTTATGATTTTAGCGATGCCCCCCAAGAAAGCTACAGCTGCCGAGAAGGGCAAGAGAGCTACAGGTGAGGCCACTAGCAGCACTCGACAGGCTACGAGATCCCAGGATGAGATTCAGAGTGAGGGACCGTCTGAGACATCGCATACACCGCCTCTAGCACCACCTTCTCGCCGATTTGTAGGCAGACGTGATGTGCGGTTGTCGTATGGTTGTTGACCGTATTAGTTTTCGCCTGTGCTCGCTGCTAGGAAATGCGTGACCAGCGTACGGGATCGGTAGTTCGAGTGTTAAGACCTTCCTTGGGTTAGGTCCTCCAGAGTTTTCCATAGTAAAGCAGAATATGGACCCCCAGGATTTCATTGATGGTATGAAGAGAACTTTGAGGGTTATACATGCGGATGAGGTCGAATCTATGGAGTTGGCTTCATATAAATCGCGTGATATCACAAAGACAACGGTATCGTACTTGGGAGTTATCTAGGCCCTCCACCGCGTGGCGAGAGTTTCCGCATGCCTTTATCCGCCATTATTTGCCTCCCGAGGTCAAAGTAGTCCATCAACAGATTCCTACGCATTGAGCAGGGCAAAGATGTTGTCCACAGGAGTATTGCATCTATTTCGATTCTATGGCCGCAGAGACTCCAACCATGGTGGCTAAGACGGAGGATAGTTAATCGTTTTGTGGCTGGTCTAGGGCCACATTTGATTGACGCGTTCGTACGCACTCCGTCAAAGACACAACGGGGGGTACGGATATCTCCCGTATACAAGCATACGCGCGTATTCCTAGAGGATCGCCGCCGCAGGATGAGACGATAAAGGATCGGGACCTGGGCACATTGCAAGAGGTCCGCATCTTTTGATATCGGGGGTGAGCTTGGGAGGACAAAGATAGCAGGAGTGCATCTCCGTGATCTCCAGTCTCGTGTCCGATATTTGGACCTGCCTCCTCACTCCGAGTAGTCATAGTTCTAGAGCATTAGGCTCTTAGTACAGACCGAAGTCAGGCCAGATGAGAACCCCTTTGCCACGATGTGCCCAGTGTGGCAAATTACATGCCGGTCAGTATCAACTAGGATCAAATGGTTGTTATACTTGGGCCGCCAGGCCGTAGGGGCGAGCGAGTGCCCTACGAGGGATCGGGCGGCAGTGATGGTTCAGCCCCACGTGTCCGCGGGGCCGGCTCTTCTTCAAAGGCACCCTCCAGTATGTGTCTTCGCACGCTAGCAGTGGCGAGGTAGAGGAAGGAGTAGAGCATCCAGCTTCCGAGCGGTCCTCAAGACCGCGTGTACGCATTGGTCGGTGTATTTTCAGGACCGGTGCGAGACGTCTCCCCGATGTTATTATAGGCATATTATCGTCCTACGATGTTTATGTAATCGATTAATCCAAAGCCCACTTTATCATATGTTACACCCTTTGTTGTTGAAAGGTTTGGGGTAGAGCCTAAGTTGATTAGAACTTTCGAGGTGTCTACCCCAGTCGGTGATCCAGTTATAGCTAGGCAAATATACAGGGACTGTGTTGTTATAGTTTGCGATCGCCACACCGTAGCAGATTTGATTGAGTTAAATATGATTGATTTTGATGTTATTATAGTGCCCCGGAATGGTTGGCTTCTTGTTATGCTAATGTCGTTAATCGTAGAGCAAAGATGGTTCAATTCTCTAGCCTCCAGCGAAACCCGTCTTAGAGTGGGAGGGCAATGCTGCTTCGCTTAGAGGTAGGTTTATTTCCTACCTTAAGGTAGAGAAGATGATCAGAAAATATATTTTTCATCTAGTGCGAGTTCAAGATGTGCAAGCGTAGCCGCCGACTCTTCATTCGTTCCTATGGTTAATGAGTTTCGGTGTTGTTTCAGATGAAGCTCTGTGCATTCCCCGTAGAGGGAGATTGATTTTGCCATTGACTTATCAGCGACACTAACCAATATCTATTCCTCCTTATAGGGATGGCACTCGTGGAGTTGAATAATTGAAGGAATGCTGAAAGATTTGCTGAGAGGGCTTTATTAGGCCTAGTACATTGCCAGCCCGTTGTTATTTGTAAAGAAGTTGACGGGGTTCCTTAACGTGTATCGATTATGCGCAATTGAATAAAGTGATCAGAAGAATAAATATCCGCTCCCAAGGATCGATGATTTGTTCGATCGGTTACCAAAGTGCGCTAAATATTTCTCGAAGATCGACTTGAGATCGATATCACTAGGTTGGGGTCCAAGGAAGGACATTCGAAGACGACATTTCGAACTAGATACTTACCTTTATGAGTTTCGTTATGTCGTTCGGGCTAACTAATGCCCTGTGTATTCATGGATTTGATAAATCGTGTATTCAGGCCCTTTCTAGATTTGTTCGTGATTGTGTTCATAGATGATATTCTGGTTTATTCACCGTCAGAGGCCGATCATGCAGAACATCTCCAGACAGTGCTTGGAGTTCTTCGAGGTAAAGAGTGGTATGACAAGTTTTCTAAGTGTGAGTTCTGGTTGAACTCTGTGGCTTTTCTGGGTTATTGTTATATCCCGTATTTTGTACATTGGGATAATCCGAGCTAACCATGATAAGTTAAGGACAAGACTATTCTGGGATACGAGGTAGAGACTTTTAACCTCCGATTTTTATTTTAAGGCGCAAGTTGCTTATGATTCTATTGGTATGGAATATCAAGGAAAATTTGAGATTAAAAGTGAATTTATGAAAGTTGATATTTCATGAAATAATGGCCAAGTGGCCGTGTGATGTAGGTGGGCCATGGGCCACATGTGTTAATTATATAAATGTATACTAGATGATAAGAAAGACTAGTAGTCATCTTTTTCAACACTTAGAAGCTTAGAGAAAAATTGAGAAGCTTGGAGAAAACAAAGAGAAGCCATTCGGTCAAGCTCTAGCCGAACAAGCCCAAGAAAAATTGATCAAAAAAAATATTTTCCTCAAGCATTTCAACTCCTTAGAAGGTGTATAACAACATGGAGTGGTTGTTGGAGTAGTAAGAACAAGCATTAGTTCAAAGCTCCAACCCTAGCCAAGTGAAGAACTAAGTGGAAAAGGTAAGGTTCACTCTCTTTTCACATGTGTTATGGATGATTTGTGCATGTTGTAGTGTGTAGAAATGGATGAAACTCATGAAATTTTGTATGTTGATGTGAGCCGTGAGTATGGGTTGTTTGGTGACAAGGAGTGAACTAAATTTACTTAGTGTTTTGGTTGTTGTTGTTATGGATTCTATGGTGCAAATGAGGATTTAATGATTCAAGTTGAAGTTAAAATCGTGTGCTAAGGCTGTTTTTGGAAGCTAATGTGAATTAAATATAGTTTTGTATTTATGAAGATAATGTTGTTAACGTGTGGATTGTTGGTGTAATTCATGAATTTGGGAGAGAGGAATGTGTTGTTGTGTTGTTCTCGGGTTTGGGAAGGTTTCGGGTGAAGTGGAGTTTTGGTTGGGTTGTTTTGAATATTGTGCGGATTGTTTGAAGTGTTCTTGAATCTTGTTTAAAAATGATCTCGGACTAGTACTTGAACATGTGAGCGTTGATGTTGGCTTGAAAGTATGTAGTTGAATTGAATACAAATGGAATGTTGTCGAATTATGTGTAAAAGAGTTACTAACGCAATGCGTTTTGGATTAATTGTTGATGTTGTTATTATGATTGTTGGTATTGTTGTTGATGATTTGGCCGAGTTGAATTCTCAGGGTTGTTGAATTTATAGGGGAAATCTTTGCCCAATTTTTTGTAAATAAAGTGGTGGCTTAGAATTGGTTCCTAAGTGCTTACGACTAATGTTTGGTGCCTAATGACGTTATTGAGATCTTGAGAAGCCGAGACTTAGTTTGGATTAGCGTAGGAAGCGGACAAGGTATGTAAAGCTTATCCTTTCTTTCTTTTGGCATGTCTTAGTTGTAAGTAGGCTATGATACGAGCCTCGGGGTAACTCTATTCTTAAGATCCGAGCATGTCTACGATTCTTATTCACCTCTTGATGTCGGCACTCTTAATATGGTCGAATTATGGTCCTTAAGTCTTATGTATGATTGGATTTCAAATGTTGCATAAAGAATTTTTTGTTCGTAAAAGATTCTATGTCTAATAATGACCGTAACTTTCATAGACGGAACCGGATTGCTTTGGTATGTTCGCAAATGATTCTATAACGTATAATGCCCGTAACTTTCATGGGCGGGCTCCGGGATTGACTTGATACATGTCTACGATCCCTCGAATTTTTTTATGCAGCCCCTAATGATGTTTAGAACGGATTTGATATGACTATCGTTTGATACACGAGCGTCGATTACTTACTTATCTCGTTGAGTCCGTAATGATAATTGTGTGCATATGGTTTCTTTTTCCGCTCGTGCATACCGTTGTTACATCTTTCACCGAGTCTCGGCCGGATTTATGTGTTCGTGCACGCTTCAACGCATTGTTCACCGAGTCCCTCGCTAAAGGGCCGGGTACGGTATATATATGATGATGTGATGATGGCGCCGGCCACGGTGATGGGCCGAGTATGATGTATACATGATGGAGACAGGATCTCCACCGAGTCGAAAGTGTCGTGGGTACGTTATTCACCGAGTCCCTCACTGTAGGGCCGATATATATATATATATATATATATATATATATATATATATATATATATATATATATATATATATATATCTATTCATCGAGTCCCTCGCTAGAGTGGCCCAAATAAGATATATATATGATGATATGATGACATGATGATATGATGATTTTAATTACCGCGTCCTCTACAGAGGTCGGGAACCGTTATACGCACATGTACACGATGATCATTTACTTACACCCCCTCGGTCCCATAATGGTCCGGATATAATATTGATACGCATGACTTATGCTCCGCAGGCGAGCCTTATGATTTTCTATACTCCTTATTTCGGTATGATCTGTTCACCGTATTTTTATGCTTCATGCTCGCATATTCCGCACCGACCCCCTCCCGGGGGCTACGTTTCATGCCATACGGTGTGTATACGGATGAGTGAGGATATTAGCGAGCAGACGTTCAATTTGGATTGGTTCCTCACAGTAACGCCGAGTTAGAGTGTCTATGTTATGGTATCTTGAGTTATGTTAGAGACTTTGCGGAGACGAAGTCACGTATGTAACATGTCGGTCTTGTAAGCGCTCCGTAAAGCGATGTATCATTACGCATTCTCGTTGATTTCATGTGTTTGATTTTGCTTGATTTGAGAAAGACGAAAAGCATGTTGTTCTTTGAAAAACTTTCATTATGCACTCATGTCATGACTTAAGGGCCCCGGTACGATTATGAGTATCACGAGAGTCGGCGGGTTCGCTCGGCCACTAAATAAGGTCGGGTGCCCATCATGCCTACGTGGGAAGTTGGGGTGTGACAGGACAATTATTTGAAGGAAGGCGTTAAAGTGGATGCCCCGAAGATTGAGGTCATGGAAGAAATTGGCCAAGGCCCACCGCCTCAACGGGAGATACGTAGTTTCTTGGGCTGGTGGAGGGTTATATAGAAGGTTTGTAGAAGGATTTTTCCTCTCTTTCGGCCCATTGACCAAATTGACTCGAGAAATCAGCTAAGTTCCGATGGACGGATGCTTGTGAGAAGCGGCGAGAGTTTTCGAACGTTGAAGGATAAGCTAAGCCACCGATTTTGACTCTCTTCCGCAGGGAAAGATGGCTATGTGGTATATTGTGATGCTTCAGGTGTTGGATTGGGCTATGTATTGATACAACATGGTAAGGTTGTTGCTTATGCTTCCAGACAGTTGAAGAAGCACGAGAAGATTTATCCAACCTATGATCTTGAGTTAGCGGCAGTGATTCATGCCTTGAAGATATGGAGGCACTACTTATACGTGGTAAAGCCGTGTTGATATCTACACCGATCATCATAGAGTCTCCGTACATCTTTACGCGAGGGAAGGGATTTGAACTTGCGTGCCGCAGGCGATGGTTAGAGAGGTTAAAAGATTATGATGTGGATATTCTGTATCATCCCGGAAAGGCTAATGTAGTAGCCGATGCCCTCAATCCTAAATCTATAGGTAGCTTGGCTCACGTGTCGCCAGAGAGAAGAGAAATGGTCTGTGAGGTTCATCGATTGACTAGCCTCAGAGTTCGATTGCTAGATTCGGGTGATGCAGGAGTTACTATTCAAGACACAGCGGAATATCCTTGGTAGTTGAGATAAAGGAGCGTCGATGTATGAGGATCTGTTCTAGTCCTTTACGAGATACAACCCCTCGAAAGAAAAGACACCGCTTGTGATCATAGGTGATGGATACTCGAGTATCGAGATGGGCGTGCGCCTCTTAGTGTTGCAGCACTCGCGTCGCCGGGTTATGGGAAAGGCACATTACTCCCGCTATTCTATTCATCCAGGCTCAACGAAGATGTACCATGATCTCAAGGAAGTTTATTGGTGGGATGGCATGAAGAGAGATGTAGCAGAATTTGTCCTTTCGGTGTCCAAATTGTTAGCGAGTCAAAATAGAGCACCGAAGCACTGGAGGTCTATTGCGGGCTATGGATATTCCGACATGGAAGTGAGGTAATTAATATAGACTTTATTATAGGGTTGCCCGTCATCTCGGCGGAAGTGTGACTCGATGGGTCATAGTTGATAGGCTATAAAGTCGGCTCATTTTACTGTCGAACTACTTACGTACTCGAGGATTATGCAAGCTTTATCTTAAGGGATTGTACGACTTCATGGTGTTCCTTGACCCTTATTTGGGATAAGAAACCGATCCTCACCGCTAAATTCTAAAAGTCTTTTTAGCAAAGATTAGGGACTCAGGTGAGTCTTAGTACTGCGTTTCACCCCCAGACAGATGGACAAGAAGAGCGTACTATACAGACCCTTGAGGAAATTCTTAGAGCTTGTGTACTTGACTTCCAAGGCAGTTGGGATGATCATTTGCCTCGTATTGAGTTTGCGTACAACAACAATTATCATTCTAGTATTCTGATGGCTCCTTATGAGGCCTTATATGGGCGGAGATGCAGATCGCCCATAGGGTGGTTCGATGTCGGGGAGAATCATTTACTAGGCCCTGACTTAGTTCAACAAGGAGTTGATAAGGTGAAAGTGATTAGAGAGAGGTTGCTAACAGCTCAGAGCCGACAGGAGTCCCAACAAGTCTCCTTGCAAGTAGATGACAAATCCTATGCGGATAATCGGCGACGTAAGCTAGAGTTTAAGATGGGTGACTGGGTGTTCCTGAAAGTTTCACCTATGAAGGGAGTGATGAGGTTTGGTAGGAAGGGTAAGTTGAGCCCTCGATATATTAGGCCATATAAGATCACTCGTATAGTGGGTACAGTTGCATATGAACTAGAATTACCTTCTGAGTTAGAATCGGTACATCCAGTGTTTCATGTATCAATGCTTCGTAAGTGTATCGTAGATCCTTCAAGAGTGATACCAGTGAATGACATCTAAGTGACCGAGCAGTTATCATACGAGGAAGTTCCAGCGGCTATATTGGACAGATAGGTCCGTCGGTTACGAACCAAGGATGTAGCTTTGGTTAAAGTCTTGTGGAGGAGTAAGAGTGTTTAGGAAGTGACTTGGGAAGCGAAAGAGGCAATGAAGATGGAGTACCCGCATTTGTTCCCAGCAGTACGGGAGGTTCAGCCTGAGGCATTATCGGCCCCAGGTATTATTTCATTTCGGTTGTTGTGATTGGTCGTGTGAGGCCATGGCATTGTTTGTTATAGTATGTGGCCCTCTGTGGCATTATTTTGGGTTGTTGCGTGCAGGGTGGACAGGTATAAGTACAGGGAAAACTCTGCCAAAATTTTTATAACCCGGGATTATTCGAACATTCGAGGACGAATGTTCCTAAGGGGGAGAGAGTGTTACACCCCTCGTGTTTGTAGTGGTAGAATCTATGGTTTCCTAGTGAGGTATGCCCTTGGAATAGAGATCCGAGCCCGAATTTGGAGCTAGAAAATGTCTTACCCCATGTACAAGGGTACCAGCAGATATTCCTGGCAATTTATAGAGTTAAAAGTTGAGCGAATCAAGTTGATGTGATGGGAACCGAAACGAAACCGCCAGAGACACCGCCATCGTCGAGGTAAATCGGATATATTCGATGGTCCGTCGACGTGGGCAGATCGATGGGATCTCGCAGCCAAGGACGGCGGCACATGTCGATGGTCAAGTCGACGGACCGTTGACACGTCGACGGGCCGTGGACCCGCTCGTCGAACCGGACCGCTGTAGCCTTTTGGCTTCTAAGTATAAATAGGTGGTCCACAGCCCTATTTGATATGTTCCTCTTTCCAAAAATCAAAAAAACCCTAATATATTCTCTCCCAATATTTTTCATCATATTAGTGAAGATTTGACAAGACCCAAACCCCGTAAACCCGAGATAGTGAAGAAGAAGGTTGCTTCTAGGGTTTCTTCAAGTTGTGGAGTTTAGGGAGTTAAAGTTGAAGTGATTCTTGGGATTAACTTGACCTAAAGGTATGTAATGATTTCTACCTTGATATTTTAAGTTTATCAAGAGTTTAGTAATGTTAAGTGAAGAGAAGGTAATTGTGGAAGTGTTAAGTTGATTAAGGGCAATGTAGTGATATAGGGTTATTTTAGGAGATGATTGGAAATAGTTTAGGTATATTTTGATATATATATATATATATATGTGTGTGTGTGTGTGTGTGTGTGTGTGTGTGTGTGTTGTCATTGTTGATGTGAGTATGTAGTTGATGTGGGATCGAATGAGAAGTTGGAGAGTTGTATCTTTACAAGGGAAATTATTGTCTTTAGTTCGTTGAGGCTTTATACGCATTTGAGGATGGCTAGTAAGCGAAGTAAATAGCCTAATTACGCCCCCTATGTTATCTTAATTGTAGACTTGCATGTTCAAGAGGTAGAAGTTGGGTGATTGCGTATACTTCAAGGTATAATAAGACTAACCTTTCCTTCTTTTAGCATGATCCTATGATATGATCTAACAAGTGAGTAAGTGAGATTACATACTACTCTACTCTTAGAAGTATTAGGAGTACTTCGATCTTTGATGTTCATGCACCCCGTTTATGAGAAATCCTTCTGGCTCACGGGGTCTTATGTAGCCAGTTATGTGCATACAGTCTATTCATGCATTACATTTATTATATATTATGTATATTGACCCATGACTAGAAGGCGTTATACACGCACACATATCAGGCGTTATACACGCGAATATTAGACATATGCAAAGTATGAGAAGAGATACAGACGTTATATACGCATTACTAGTATGATAATGATATTGATTATGGCGCGGAAGAGGAGCCGATATGATATGACGAGATGCCATAGAGGCTTGCGAGTACATACGCACATACATCGGGCGTTATATACGCACTCGTATAGATGCACGGTCATCATTGATAGGTATGAGCATTCATATTATGTACCCGACAGAGGCATTATCGTTACGCAAATTTTGTACAAGTTTTTGTGCAGATACTAGTTAAATTACAAGTACATGCGATTGGTCATTTCGGTTTATGAGTTCGAGATTTTATCCATGATTCTCGTATGTATATTTATGTATGCGTTGCTCTTATGCCTTACATGCTCGGTACATTATCGTACCGACTCCCGTTGCTTGGGGGCTGCGTTCATGCCGCGGAGTACGGGGGAACGACGGTGTCCCGGCTTCGCAGACCTCAGTATCTAGCGATGGTCGACGCTCCATTCGATAGGAGCTACGGAGTCGGTTTGGTATGCCTCTTTGAGATGTGTATGCATATGGGTATGACGGGGCCCGTCCCGTCCTTCCTACGCAACTTTCATTCCAGTAAAGGTCTGTAGACAGTTGTATGTAGTAGTCAGATGATGTAGCCTTATCGACTTCTATTCTTTTGTGTGCAGTATATGTAGCAGCCTAGCTGGCTTGCACTGTTCTTTCGTATGTTGTGTATATATATGCAGATTGTACAGAGTTCTAATGTTTCCCTTTTATGAGAATAGTTTGTGCCATTTATGGGCCTTTGATGTTGATGTCTCGGATAGTAATTAGGGGTGTTTGGTCGCTAGAGAGGTCGGACTCCGTCACGGCTCATCGGTTTGGGTAGATTTATAGGCGGCTATAGGCGGCCGAGCAGATATGTAGATATGCACACCACTGCAGTAGGCAGCTTATGATATCGTCCTGGATGCGGGATGCCCGAACGCGGGATAATGATGATGATATGATGATAACACCGCGCCTATATAAGATGTTGTTTGAAAAGAAAAGCTGGGCATGCATGATATCCACCTTAAGAGGTAATCAGATGTACATGTTATCTCTTTTATCTCATGCTCCTTTATATCTTTATCATGTAGTTATTCATGCCTTACATACTTAGTACATTATTCGTACTGATGTCCTTTTGCTTGTGGACACTGCGTTTATGCCCGCAGGTAGGCAGGGGGACGGAGGCATCCATAGGTGCATCATCAGTGGAGTCTCAGGAGCGCTCCATTTTCTTTGGAGCTACAGTCTCGTGGTATTACCCTTTTGTGTACACATTTGCGCACGGTGGGGTCCTGTCCCGTCTTTATGATTTCCTGTACTCTATATAGACTTTCGTAGACATATGTGTATAGTTAGACGTCCTATAACCTTATCGGTTCATCTTTTGTATATTATTTTTGACAACCTTGTTGGCTTGCATATATGTACATGGTCTTAGTTGATGATGGTCAAATAGACGAGCTATTATTTTTGCGGATTTATGCCCTTTTGGATCATGGTATTCATAAGTTATTTTTCATGGTCCACCTAGAATGGTAATGAGAAGTATGCTAAGAAGTGCTACGTAGGTTAGCTCCGGGTACCCGTCATGGCCCTCTGGTTGGGTCGTGACAATACAGGGGTATATTTGGCCCTTTTTCGTTTTTAAAAAACTAGCAATTATATGGTTCATTACACGTTAGTTAGGAAGTCTCAGGTATTAAAATTAGTATTTCCTCCATCACAATTTATATGCCAATCTTTCAATTTGAGTCAGTCCGGAAAAGTAATTAGTAGCAGTTTTGATAGTATTTTAATTGATATGTATAATATTCAGCACACTAAGTATGGTGTTTGGTTACCAATTTACAATCCAATATAACTAAAACTGTCACAACCCAAATCTAACAAGTCATGATGACACCTACCCCTAACTCGGTAGACGACTAATCTTCAATTTTAAATACATTTTCAGTTATTAAGCGAAAAAGTAAATATGAGAACATTTAACAACTCATAACTGAATCACAACCCAAGAGGAAGCTCGTAGGTCAACCGTATTCTACGGATCCTTAATACTAGGGTGCTTAAAACCTTCCCTAGGGGATCACCAGGACTCTTAAGTCGAACTCTCTCTACCTCACGACTATCCCTCTCTTTTCTATTTCATGGTCATCTCTCCTTTCTTTTCTCTCAAGCTCACTTTTTTTCTCACTTGACATCCCATTCCCTTCACACAATACAACCTCTCCTTTTTCCTCTATTGAGATGTCAGCATGCACTCCAATACTTCTCTCATTCTTTTCTCTCTAAAAAATTTTCATTGCTTCGCTCACACATTTCTGATCTTCATAAACTTGGGATGGATTTAAAGGTGCAAGAATATATTTTCTTCTATTTATCTCAAGAGAAATTCTATTCTTTCTCGTATCATGAATTGCATTCCTATTAAATTGCCATGGACATTCAAGCTTGATATGAAAATCTAGCATTGGAATTACATCACAAAGAACATTATCAGAATACTTTCCAATGACGAAAGAAATCATACATTTCTTTGTCACCTTAAGCTCACCAAAATTATTCAACCATTGTCGTTTATAAGGAGTAGTGTGTTTGATGCATGTAAGTTCCAACTTCTCCACCACGTATGAACTCATCACATTAGCACCACTGCACTATCAATAATCATAGAGCAAATTCTACCATTTATCCCACACCTTGTATGAAAAATATTTTCCCTTCTTAAATCAGCTACAATGGCATTCATATCCTTCAATGGTGTGGTCATCATACGAAACACTTCAGCTAAGTTGGTGTCGTTTGAGTTCCATCTTCAATTTCCTTGCCTGTTTAAGACATCTCAAGAAAATATCAAAGAAATAAGTGTCTCTCAATTTGTTTTTTTCCTCTCTGTCTATTGATCTCACCCTCTCTTGCCTTTTTCGACTCAAATACTACCTTTGGTTGGATCCTTTTAGGATTTATATATAAACCTTACTAGTAACAACTATTTAGAAGTAAGATGTAGAAAGAAAAAGAATTTACCAACTTCCAGACGAATTGAGATTGACAAGACAAGAAAAAAACCAAATTGTGTAAAAAGAAGAACTCCAAATTTTCCCTCTTTTTGGTTTTCCTTCTTAATGTTGGAAAGCAAGAAACACAAGAAAACCCATATTTTCTGAAAGTAGCTTAATTTGCAAGCACTTGAATTTTCTCTCTTTTTTTTTTCTTTTAAATTCTCATTTTCCCCTGCTACTTTTTGCCATGTAGCTTAACTTTTAAGCTACTATAATAAAATATGAATTTTCATTTTTATTTTTTTGCTTTTGCTACTTGAAACTCCAAAGATTATCATGAACGGAACCTTAATAGAATCGCTCTGATACCACTTGATAAGAATCAGGTTATTTGAATAAAAGCAAGAAAATAGTGCAGAAGCGAAAATACTAAGATTAAAGACGGAACCTAAAGATATGCGAAATTCGAGAACAAAATCTCCAAATTTCAAGATTAAGTGATAATAACCCTCATTGATCTTAGCATTCAAAATTAACTGAATAAAACTAATTACGATACTGTAGAGTCAACTCAAGAACTTATATCAAAAGGTGATCTAGACCCCTATTTCGAAGATATTAGAGACAATAATTGGTATAAGACTAATTATCTTTTTTAATTTATGAATAAGAACCAAAGATATCAAGTTCGAATTAATCTTACCTCTTAAAAGAATCGTTCTTATAAGATTGCAAGATAAATCCAAAGTAGCCACACACAAAGGTGTAAAGAAGAGAAACTCTCAATAATAATAATATTTGTCTAATAAAAAATAACAAAATTCACCCCTATATGTAAGGGAAAACTATCCCAACTAGTACGGGATTTGAATTTACTTTTATGGAAATAAATAAATACTATAACCTAACTAGGGGATTTTTAAACTAGAAAACTTTTAAACTAGGAAAGCATGTAAAATATTATCAAACTTAATCCCTAATAAAATAAGGAAAAGTTGACCAAACTTTGCACCAAAAACGTATGGCCATATTCAACACTTTTTGGGTGTGAAATTCAGCCCTATTTGGGGCCTGCAAATCAACCCACTTTGGGCCAAATTGAAACTCTTTTGTTGGGCTCCTCTTAGGCCTCCATGTGGCTTCCCCTTGGGCTCTCTTGTGGGCCTCCATGTGGCAGCCCCTTTGGTTCTTTTGGGCTTTTCTTTGGACATTTCTCCACAATAAACATCTTCTTGATTTTTCGTTAAAGCCCGTCAACCTTTGATAGAGGCATGCCACCATGGATGCTATCATTAAGTCTGAGCATAATCCAACTATAACTGTCTAGAAAGTAGAAAAGATAGGATGAAGCAAGCATAGATGTGTCACCACCCAATTTCACTAAGTCGCGCAGGAACCTACCTTTTCCACCTCCGTAAACGAACCCTTATCCCAACAATTTTAAAAGCATCAATAAATAAGTAAATGAGCAGAACATATAGAAATACGCAAGTCTGACATAATAATAGATAAATAATGTGGAGATACATCGAAACCACCCCAGAATCTGTCTAGTCATATAAGAGCAGCTAACCAAAATCTACAAGTCTGGAGGTAATAGTGCATCAATAGTCTCAATATTTCTCAGAATATCAAGTAAGACATAAATAAAAGAAGAATCTTCAAGGCGACGAACGTTCTCTTGCTCAACCTGTAAGACTCTAAACAACAACCCTCGAATTACTATCACCCATGAGGAGTAGAGGTCGAACCCACTTGGAACTCTACATTCATAAAGGAATGCAACAAGTGTAGGTTAGTACAAACAACAAGTTCTGGCAGGTATCATAGGCCGACTAAGATTAACTAACATATATCAAGGCAATAAAGTAAGATAAACAGGTAAATCAACAAGGTATAAGTCAATCACGAGCCAGTAACCAAGTTCACATCATCACCTATGTTATAGAATCTAAACCCTAAATATGCCAAGTCTCAATATGTTCAAACCGAATCCATATATCACAAGTACATCTTAATAGAAGCCATAGTACAATGCAATACAACAATATATGAAGTGTGAATGCCTACTCTGATGATGAAATATCTCATCTCCGCAGCACAACCCATGGGGGACCCGCTATGTCCATGTACCCTCACGATTCTGGCAACAACCTTGGCAATCCCTACCAGCACTCATACCTCAATTCCGAGATAAACATTGGACATCGGTCCTCACGTCACTCTCATCCAACTGAGCCCAACTCATAACAATGTTTCCTTGTATATTATTAATGCATCAACAGTATATCATGAAGGATGAGAATGCGTGCAATATATGAATTCAATGTCAATAATCAAATCAATATCAAAAGTACAACATATGGGCACACCAACAATATCAATAAAAGACTACATAATAAGCCATAATAGAATCACTATCCTCATCTCAAACGACAACAAGTAAGGTGCTACAATATCATGATCAAGATATATCAATAGTCACCAATATCTACTATCTCCACGTGGAATCGAGCCAACAATAATAGAATAAGATAAGTCACAACACAATAGGGTGGCTAACCTCCAAATCACACAACAGGGCCCAACCTAAGACAATATCCAACTCAACTTCATACCTGAAGGTTTATATGCACTCTCCGATAATATCGACTAAATATATGCTTCGCTAAACGAAGTCTCACCATAGGGTAAACCGTAATCTACTTGGAAGGCCGAACAACAAGGTCTCCACAATCACACCTTAGTCTTTGCTTTCCTTTGAGCCTCGAGATAAAAAAAGTCTAAGCACATTCGAATCAAGAAATTAGAACCAAGAAGAACATCGATCAAACCTTAATTTTATTCAAGACCCAAATCCCCAACTTATGGAATGGGTTTTATAAACTAGAAGGGTGAAATTAGGAATCTAAAGGTCTTAACATAAAATTAAAGCTCTAGGTGATCAATTCCCATCAATATCAAGCTAGAATAACGAACAATATACTTAAATTCGAATTCTAGGCAAAAACCCAAATTTGGGTGTAAACCCTAACTTTCAATTCTATAAATTAGCCACTAATTAGAAAGAAATTGTGAAATAAAAGATTCTAATTATCAATTCCATGGTTAAAGAAGCTAACCCAACCACTAAATCAAGCTTACAAAGCCTAGAAGAAGAATTCATTGAACCCTCTTTTAATTCTTGAACTCTTAGTGAACTGGCATAATTATGGAATCCTAAGGTGATAATGAAATCATGGAATAGGAAGGAAGATAGACGGACTTACCATCAAGATTTTCCCCCAAGAATCACCTTAAAATGCTCCCAAAAACTCAATTTTCGGAATAGTAATGAATGAGGGACTTAAGGCTTTTAACACCACATTTAATGAAATTTACTACCCGTTACCCGCTTTCACGACCAGTAGACCGCTTCAACAGCACCGCTTCGGCAGTCCCACGACCGCTCCAACGATCATACCCAAATCATATCGGGCACTTCAGGGACAAGGTGACCGCTACAGCGGTACCACTGCCGCAGTGTTGGTGCCGCCAAGCGGGCACCAAGCACCAGAAATCCCAAGTTTTCACACTCTCAATGTTACACCCCATATTTTACACATTGAGTTTCGCCGTAATATAGCCGAAGTGAAGGTAGTAAGTGAGGTTGTTGTCAAGGTTATAAAAGATTCTACATGATTATTCCATGTATGCGGGAGTTTGAGTTATGTACAGCAAGTATCGAGAAGATTAGAGGCAGAATGAACCAACGAAAATTGAGTATGACAGTTGAGCAACTCGACGGACCGTCGATTGGCCGACGGACCGTCGACCTGCACCATCAAACAACTCTCTAAGAATCAGGGGCTTCCGCCATTTAACAATTGTGAGTTGACGGATCGTCGATTGGTCGACTAACCGTTGACCTTGCCGTTGAATTTCAGGCGGTGGGAATTTTTCTCTCTCCTATAAATTAAAAGGGCCATGACTTGGGTAATTATTTACACCAAAAATCAGAATTTTCTAGACTCTTCAAGCTCTCTCTACTCTCTACCTATCCATACACATCCTAAGCCAAATCAAGTGAGAATCAAGCGTTAAAAACCCTAAGCTAGCTCAGATGGTGATGGTCCTTGCCGTTAGTTAAAGTTGTGATAGTTTTAGTTGCAAACAAGGTTGGGTGAGTTAGGGCTCTTCAAGATTAAGGTATGTTCTATCTTTATTTCTTATATTGAGTTGATTTGGAAATTAGTAAGTCATAAAGATGAAGGAAATTGTGGTAGGAAAAGTTATGAGACCTTGTGTTGTAGTTGTTGTTTATGAATGGAAGTTGGAAGGAAGTTTTTGATTTTTTTAGGTGTATATTGTATATAGGTTCTTAAATATGGGATTGTTGACATTGTGATTGGTATTGTGGATGTTGTTATTGTTGTTTGGGAGTTGTTTTGGAATTTGGTGAAAGTCTATAAAATAGGGAACTGCTACCCAAATTCCGTTAGCTCATTAGTTACTCTAGTTTGAACTTATGAATGTTTCCAAGATTTAATCTTATTATGAATCCTCTTGAATACAGATTTGTGAGCTTGGGAGGAGAATGTTAGGTAATTAAGGAGGCGTAAAGGTATGTTAAGGTTGTCCCTTTCTTTCTTATGGCATGATCCTATCAATACAAACCCATACCAATGATATCTATAATGTCCTTATTTCTAGAGATGCTAAAAGCGCATGGTTCTTGATGTTCTTATGATATGGTTGACACTTGTCTCATGATTATTGATCTTTGTCATATGATTATTGATTTCATTCATTGATGTTAATCTCATCTTATGGTTATTGTTTCTTGAAGGTGAGATATGCCCATGATGATAGTTCCATAATGATAATCGGAGGTTTACCGACCTTATGTCACTCCGAAAGAGTTATAGATTTTATTGGGCTCTCATGCATGCTTTATATATATGTATGTCTTTTCTCACACCACGCCATGCTATAGTCGGTCAGGTAGGCACGTAGATGTGAACATCACTGCAGTAGGCAGATTATGATGTTGCCCCGGACGCGTGATGCCTCACATGCTGGATGATATAATAAATGGATTGGGCTGTACGTAACGTAACACTAACACTTATATTATATATGTATGTATGAAAATGTTTTTTTTTAAAGGCTAAGCATGCATGACATCCGCCTTAATAGGCAATCAGCTGTACATGTTATTTCTCCTATCTCATGTTTCTTCCATATTTTTGTTATTTTGTTATTGATGCCTTACATACTCAGTACTGTCACGACCCGACCTACGGGCCGCGACGGGTACCCGAGGCTGACCACCGAGCACCCCTCATTCTATTGCTTAACCTGCCGTTATTCTTTCCCTTACCGTATACAATCATAGAAAACGACTTTCATATCGAACATATTTACTTATATAACGTAGGCCCTCTGGGCTACCAAAATAATAATAATGTACATAAGCTTTCATTTACATCATGACTACGGGATCATACTACCCACACATACGTATCTACGAGCCTCTCCGGAATACTAGACATATGGACGGGACGGACCCCGCCTTGCCCAAAATACATGTACACAAAATGATGTCTCGAAATAGCGCCTCCGGAATAAAGGAGGGGCTTCGCAACTCCGCCGATGGCTACCGTGAATCGGCACCGTCTCCCGTCTACTGCGTGGGCATGAACACGGCGTCCAAAGAAGGACGTCGCACGAATATTGTACCGAGTATGTAAAGCATGAGCGATAATGATGGAGAAACATAACGGTAATATATGAAATAACATAAGATGGGAGACATTAACATTCTCTTCATATTACTTACCTGTTTTCCGTAGGGACGTTCCATGTTCTATTTCGTGCTCGTATACATACATTCATATCTTTTATTTACTTACCTGTCGTATCTAGTCTCCTGTCATACTCATGCTCGTACCACATACTTTGTATATACATGGCCCTTACTCGGCACTTACATGGTATTAACATATCCGTACTCTAATCATTGTCATATACATAGCATAAGCGTACTCGTAAAGATATCATATACTTATCTCATTCGTACTCACAGGGCCGTGATTCATATGACGTAATCATACATATAACATAATCGTATTCATATAGATTAGTATCATTCGTACTCGTATTCATGTGGATTAGTATCATTCGTACTCTGCCCCTCTCGGCTCGATGGGTTCACTAGCATACGTACTCGGCCCTCTTGGCTCGATGGCATTACTGGTATACGTACTCGGCCCTCTTGGGCTCGATGGGACCCTTTGCATACGTACTCGGCCCTCTTGGGCTCGATAGGCATGGGATTATACGTACTCGGCCCCCATGGGCTCGATGGGCTTAGCGGCATACGTACTCGGCCCTTTTGGGCTCGATACACACATATATACACATACATCACATAGGGGTATCATGACCTTAACATATCTAGTCATCATCTTGCATTCATCATACACATATATATACTTATCATAATGTCGCATATATTTATACACATTTGATCGTTATCCGTATTCGGCCTCATAGGCTCGACAGCATTTCGTATTCGGCCACGAGGGCTCGATCACATCACATATGTCTCATATCGTACATGCATCATCATCTCGCCATAGTACATATATTTGTGCATAGACACCATATACTTCATGTACTTGTCATCATACATTATCGTAGGTTCATCGCTATCATTTTTTTCATGAACATGTTATCCTTTCATCTTTAATCGTGTCATAATCGCATCATAAGCATATCATATTTTAGCATTCTTACGTCACATATAACTATGCATATCCTTAACACATACATTTGAACTCAAGACATACGTATTTATATCGGGGTGACATAAGGTCGTGGACCCGACTTCGTTATGGGACATTCATATGTATATTGCCTCACCTTGAAGGAGCAAGCATGAGGTGAGTGGGCATAATGATCAATACCATTAGATTACGTATATAGCGTTATTAGCGTCATAGGAGCATTATACCGTAGACCATAGCATCTCTAGTCTTTAGCTTACTATCATCATTATCGTATTCATGCTCATAACATACCTCTTATCTCGTATAGCTATTCATGAGTGGGGACTCTTGACTTTCTTGGAGATAGGAATCTCATAGGAGAGGAGGAAATGCATACATGGATTCATGCCTTAGAAGGAAAGGATTAGCCTTACATACCTTTGTCGTCTAGCTTATTCTATCGCTGGCTCATTCTCCTTTACTGCTCTCGTTTACCTTCAATGGAATTCGTATCAACATTAGCTATATAACCTTATAAAAACGTACTTACTAAGGCTATAGGAATTTGGGCAGCATTCCCTTGTTTATACTACTTTCCGCCATATTCCATATCAACTCCCAACATTCACAATAATCATCATGATATCACCAACAACAAGCGTCATTCATTCATATGATTCGTATTTAATAATTCACTTCAAATTCCCATAATCATGACTAAAAATCCATCGTCGTATTCTTTCGTATCCTATGCTTATTTCATGTTTTAAATGTCATTTATAATGCATTCACACCACAACACAACAACAATCATGACTTGATTCAAACTATCTCTCAAAATGTCACTATTCATCAATCATGACCCATGTGTTGTACTCTTCTACAATCCATGAATCTTATCTCAATAATACTTCAAATAGCATGTAAAGTTCATGAAACTTACCTTAAATGATGGAGGAATAAGCTTGGAATGGTGATTCACCCTTAGCACCAAAACCCTAGTTCAACTCTCTTGGGATTTCTTGACTTGGAAGACTTTTAATGGGTTTCCTCTACTTGATTCTCTTGTTTTCTTGTTATTGATCCTTGATTTCTAGGGATTTCTCATGAGTGGAATGTGTGGAACTCTCTAGAGGTTTCTTGAAGTGCCTTGAAGAAAAATGAAGTGAAATGAGCTTAAGTCCCTTTTTTTAAAAATCCCAAAATCGATCCTTAATGAATTATTGTCGGGATGAACGGTGGTCGTAAACCACGGTTTACGGACCGTATACTAGTTTACGGTCCGTCCTCCATGGCTGTATTTAAGCATAAGGAAAAGAGAAAGTTCGCTGAAGGAAGGACGAGTTTACGACACAGGTTTACGGCCGTATCTTGGGTCGTGTTTAACCGTTTCAACTTAACGAGAACTTGAGATTTTTGGAAAGGCACGGAGGACGATCGCACTATACGGTCCGTAAATCACTTTACGAGCCGTATTGTGCACTATACGACCACGGCTGGAAATTTTCGCAACTTTACTATTTCCACAAAATTCATGATTGGCCATTCCCGACTTATCAACACATCATATACTCAAGCTCTTCATCGTTCTACTCTTCACTCAAGTACGGAAAGATTCCGAGGTGTCACAAGTACCTTATTTGTACTGACATCCTTTTATTTGTGGACACTGTGTTCATGCCCGCCGGTAGGCAGGGAGACGAGTCAGATCCCTAGGTGCTTCATCAACGATTGCACAGGAGCGCTCCATTTGCTTCGGAGCTACAGTCTAGTGGTATTATTTTTTTGAGTACATATTTGGGCACGGCGGGGTCCTGTCCCATCCTTATAATTCTATGCATTCCATGTAGAGGCTCATAGACAGATGTATATAGTTTGATGTTCCGTAGCCTCATCGGTTCATATTTTGTATATTATTTTTGGAAGCCTTGTCAGCTTGTACATATGGGCATAGTTGATGACATTTAAATAGATATGCGTTTATCTTTTGGACTTATGCCTTACAGATTATAATATTTATGAGTTATCTTTTGTAGTCCTCCTAGAAATGATTATGATAAGTATGTTAAGAGGTGCTTGGTAGGTTACCTCTGGGTGCCCGTCATGGCCCTCCGGCTGGGTCATGCCAAAAGTGGTATCAGAGCAGTTCGTCCTAGGGTGTGTTAATGAGCCGTGTCCAGTAGAGTCATGTTTATAGGTGTGAAGCGTGTCACACTTATAAAAAGGAGGCTGCGGGGCATTTAGGAATGATTGACCTTTCTTTCTCCTCTTAGATCGTGCAATTGAGCCATGTTATAAGAGTTCCCTTTTTCCTAACTGTGTGTTATGATTTCAGCGATGCCTGTGAAGAGAAAAGCTACAGCTGCCCATAAGGGCAAGTCATTGGCAGGTATGAGGACTAAACGGGTACCGCCTACAGATGTGGAGGAGGCGAGTCCCAGAATGAGGTTCTATCTCGGTTCTCTCACACTCCGCCCACTCTAGAGGAGCAAAGAGGAGCCTCAGCTCCAGCTCCAGCACCCCAGTTCCTCCGCCGGATGCCTCAAGTCAGGAGATGAGGGAGGCTATTCGATTCTTGCTGACCTAGTTAGTAGGTACTCCGGCTCCGCGGTAGGGTATGAGTCATGGTGATAGAGCCGTCAGCACCAAAGTTCGTGATTTCATCAACCTAGACCCTCCAGAATTTTTTGGGTCAAAACCAGATGAGGACCCGCAGTACTTCATAGATGAAATGTTGAGAACATTGCGGGCAATGCATGCTTCAGATGTGAAGTCGGTAGAGTTGGCCTCTTATAGATTGTGAGATATGGCTGTTTATTGGTATAGTACCTGGGTATCTTCTAGAGGGATAAATGCACCTCCACCGGTATGGAAAGAGTTTGTAGACGCCTTTCTCCGACACTATTTACCGTCGGAGGTTCGACGGGCCAGAGCTGATAGATTTCTAAACCTCAGACAGGGGAACATAGGTGCCTAGGAGTACAACCTTCATTTTAATTCTTTGGCTAGGTATGCTCCAGCTATGGTAGCTGATATGGGAGATTGCGTCCACCGATTTGTGAATGGTTTGGGGCCATATTTGATTGATGATTGTTTATCGGCCTCACTTCAGGAAGTTATGGATATTTCTCGTATTCAGGCCCATGCCCAGAATCTAGAGGAGCGATAGCAGCAGTGGAGGAGTGAGCGTCAACATGATAGGGGTTATAGTAAGAGGGCCAGATCCTGAAGTCCTGTTAGTGAGTTCAGAGGTAGTCAGAGGCAGCAGTATTCCAGGCACTCAGGCCATTCAGAACCTAGTGCACCTCTGCGGTTTGCAGGCAAGAGATTTGATCACCCTATTTATTCTGGACCAGGTCAGAGTTCCAGAGTCTCGGGTTCTTAGTAGGGGCGATTCAGGCCAGATGAGACCACCTTCACCACGCTGCACTCAGTGTGGTAAGTTGCACACTGGACAGTGCCATTTAGGTACGGATTCTTGCTATGCTTGTGGTCAGATAGGCTATATGATGCGTGATTGCCCATCGAGAGGTGGTAGAGGTATGGTTCAGCCTACGGGATCAGCAGCTGGTTCTTCATCATCCATACGCCCTCTGGGGTAGAGTTCACAGACACCGACAGGCTGTGGTAGAGGTAGAGGGGGAGCATTTAATTCGAGTAGTCCTCAGAATCGTACCTATGCACTAGCTAGGCGACAGGATCTCGAGTCTTCACCTGATGTAGTTACTGATATATTATCAGTATATTCTCATGACATACATACATTGATTGATTCAGGTTCTAAATTATCGTACGTTACTCCTTATATTGCTGCTCGGTTTGGGGTGAAAATTGAGTCGATTAAACTTTTTGAAGTGTATACACTCATTAGTAACCTAGTGATAGCTAGACGGGTATATATAAATTATGTGTTTGTAGTTTGTGACCATCATACCATGGCTAATATGATTGAGCCAAATATGGTTTATTTTGACATCGTTATGGGTATGGATTGGTTGGCTTCTTGTTATGCCAATGTTGATTGTAGAACGAAAATGGTTTGTTTCTAATTTTCAGGAGAACCAGTTCTAGAATAGAAGCGTAATACAACATCTTTGAGAGGTAGGTTATTTCCTATCTCAAGGCAAGGAAGATGATTCTAAAGGGTGTATTTATTATTTAGTCCGGGTTCAAGATACAGAAACAAAGCTACCAACTCTTCAATCTGTCGATAGTTATTGAATTCCCGGATGTGTTCTCGGACGAGCTTCTAGGTCTTCCACCAGAACAGGAGATTGATTTTTCCATTGATGTGTTACTGGATACTAAGCCAATATCTATTCCTCCGTATAGAATAACACCTGTAGAATTGAGAGAGTTGAAGGAGCTGTTGAAGGTTTTGTTTGAAAAAGGTTTTATCAGGCCTAGTTCATCACCGTGGGGAGCACCCGTGATATTTGTAAGAAAGAAAGATGGCTCCTTACGGATGTGTATCAATTACAAGCAGTTGAATAAGGTGGCGATAAAGAACAAGTATCCATTTCTAAGAATCGATGATTTATTTAATTAGTTGCAGGGCGCCAAATGGTTCTCAAAGATAGATTTGAGGTTCGGGTATCACCAAGTGAGAGTCAGAGAGAAGGAAATTCTGAAAATGGCCTTCCAAACCAGATATGGTCACTTTGAATTTCGTGTAATATTGTTCAGGTTAACGAACTCTCCAGCGGGTATTTTTGGATTTGATGAACAGTGTATTTAGGCCTTTCCTAGATTTATTTGTGATTGTGTTCATCGATGATATTCTGGTGTATTCTCGATTTGAGGCAGAGCATGCGGATCATTTACGTACTATTCTTAGAGTTTTTTAGGCCCGGAAGTTATATGCAAAGTTCTTAAAATATGACTTCTGGTTGAATTCAGTAACTTTTCTAGGGCATATTATTGCAGCTGATGGTATTCAGGTGGATACCCAGAAGATTGAAGCAGTGAAGATTAGGCCAAGACGTACAGCACCTATTAAAGTTCATAGTTTTCTGTGTTTTGGCAGGTTATTACAGAAGGTTTGTGGAAGGATTTTCTTCTATTTCTGCACCACTGACAAAGCTGAATCAGAAAGCAATTAAATTTCAATGGATGGATGCTTGTGAGCGCAGTTTTCAGGAGTTGAGAACAGATTGACTTCGGCCCCAATTCTGACACTTTCAGAAGGATCAGAAGGCTATGTTATTTATTGTGATGCCTCAGGTGTTGGGATAGGTTGTGTATTGATGCAGCATGGTAAAGTTATTGCCTATGCTTCAAGGCAGTTGCGAAAACACGAAAAGAATTATCCAAACCATGATCTAGAGTTGGCTGCGGTAATTCATGCATTGAAGATGTGGAGGCACTATTTGTATGGCATTCATGTTGATATCTGTACAGACCATAAGATCCTTTAGTATATTTTCAAGCAGAAAGAGTTGAATTTGCGGCAAAGGCGATAGTTGAGCTATTAAAAGATTATGATGTTAGTATCTCATATCATCCTGGAAAGGTGAATGTGGTAGGCAATGCTCTTAGCTGCAAATCCATGGGTAGTTTATGTGATGTCCAGCCAGACAAAAAAGAGCTAGCTTATGAGCTTCAGCAATTCGCTAGCCTAGGAATTCGATTATTGAATTCGGGAGATACAGGAGTCACTATCCAGGATTCAGCTGTCTCGTCTTTAGTAGTTGAGGTGAAGAAGTGCCAGTATGAGGATCTCGTGTTGATTCATTATAGAGATACTTTCCCTCAGAAAAAGAAGTCACCGTTTGAAATTTCTATAGATGGAGTTCTTAGATATCAAGACGAACTATGTGTTCCCGATGTTGCAGGTTACGTCACTAGATTTTGGAAGAAGCCCATTGTTCCCGTTATTCTGTTCATGAAGAAAGACACAGCAGAGTTCATAGCTGAATGTCCTAACTGTCAGCGGGTAAAGATCGAGCATCAGAAGCCTGGTGGATTGCTACAAGCTATGGAGATTCCGACTTGGAAATGGGAAGTTATTAATATGGATTTCATTACAAGCCTGCCTCGTTCTCAGCGTAAGTATGATTATATAAGGGTAATTGTGGATAGACTCACAAAGTCAGCTCATTTTCTGCCTGTTAGAACTACATACTCAACTGAAGATTATGCAAAGATTTATATCAAGGAGATAGTATGACTCTATGGTGTTTCGGTAGCCATTATCTCCGACAGAGGTGTGCAGTTTACAGCTAACTTCTGGAAGTCCTTCCAACAAGGTTTGAGGACTCAGGTGAGTCTTAGCACAACATTTCACCCCCAGACTAATGGACAAGCTGAGTGTACTATTCAGATCATCGAAGATATGTTAAGAGCATGTGTGTTAGACTTCGGAGTCAACTTGGATGATCATTTGCCACTTATTGAGTTTTCATACAACAATAGTTATCATTCCAATATCCAAATGGCCCCGTACTAGGCTTTATATGGGCGGAAGTGTAGATCACCAATTTGATAGTTCGAAGTGGAGGAGTCTAAATTAGTAGGGTCATATTTGATGTAACAAGCAGTGGAGAAGGTCAATCTTATTCATGATCGATTATTGACAGTCCAAAGTCGACAGAAGTCTTATGCAGATAATCGCTGACGAGATTTAAAATTTCAAGCCAATGACCGAATATTCTTAAAGGTGTCACCGATGAAAGGCATCATGAGATTTGGTAAGAAAGGTAAGCTTAGCCCTCAATACATTGGACCCTACAGGATTGTACGCATAGTGGGCCAGATAGCTTATTAGTTAGATCTACCTTCAGACTTGGAGACAGTTCACCCAGTTTTTCATGTATCAATGCTTCATAAGTGCATAGGAGATCCTTCCAGAGTTGTACCTGTAGATAATGCTCAGGTTACTGAGCAATTATCTTATGAAGAGGTTCCCATTGCTATCTTAGATAAATAAGTTCGGAGATTGAGGACTAAAGATGTAGCTTCAGTTAAAGTTTTATCGAGAATTAGGAATAAGGAAGAACTTGGGAAGCTGAAGAAGATATGAGGTCTAGGTATCCACAATTGTTTCCACCGCCAGAGGAGGTTTAAACAGAGACACCATTGTCTTCAGGTGCGTAAAGCTTTCTTTTTGTGATTTGTTGATCGTGTGGGGTCATTATTGTTGTTGATGTTGTAGCCCTATGAGGTATTGTGTATTTTGGGTTGTTGTGGTAGGGTCGTAGTAGTTACAGGGAAACTCTGCAGAAATTTTCGTACAATCCCTAAGAGTTTAACATACGGGGACGAATGTTCTTAGAGGGGGGGGGGGGGGAGGGGGAGAATGTTATACCCCGTATTTTATACGCTGAGTTTTGCCGTAAGATAGCCAAAGTGAAGTTTGTAAGTGAGGTTGTTATCAAGGTTATAAGAGATTCTACATGATTATTCCACGTATGCGGGAGTTTGAGTTATGTACAACAAGTATTGGGAAGATTAGAGGTGAAATGAACCAGAGAAAACTGAGTATGACAGCTGAGCAACTCGACGGTTGCAAGTCGATGGACCGTCAACGAATTCTCAACTTGCACCGTCAAACAAATCTCTGAGAATCAGGGGCTGTCGCCATTCAATGATTGCGAGTGGACTGATCGTCGACTGGTCGACGGAGTCGACCTTTCCGTCGAATTTCAGGCAGTGGGAATTTTTCTCTCTCCTATAAATTAAAGGGCCACGACTTGGGTCATTATTTACACCAAAAATCAGAATTTTCTAGACTCTTCAAGCTCTCTCTACTCTCTCTACCTATCTATACACATCCTAAGCCAAATCAAGTGAGAATCAAACTTTAAAAACCCTAAGCTAGCTCATAGATGGTGATGGTCCTTGCCTTTAGTTAAAGTTGTGATAGTTTTAGTTGCAAACAAGGCTGGGTGAATTAGGGTTATTCAAGATTAAGTTACGTTCTCTCTTTATTTCTTATATTGAGTTGATTTGGAGATTAGTAAGTCATAAAGATGAAGGAAATTGTGGTAGAAAAAGTTATGAGACCTTGCGTTGTAGTTGTTGATTATGAATGGAATTTGGAAGGAAGTTTTGGATTGTTTTAGATGTAAATTATATATAATTTCTTAAATATGGGGTTGTTAACATTGTTATTGGTATTGTAGATGTTGTTATTGTTGTTTGGGAATTTGGTGGAACTCAATAAAATAGGGAAGCGCTGCCCAAATTCCGCTAGCTCATTAGTTACTCTAGTTTGAACTTATGAGTGTTTCCAAGATTTAATCTTAGTATGATTCCTCTTGAATGTAGATTTGTGATCTTGGGAAGTAGTTAAGGAGACGTAAAGGTATGTTAAGGCTGTCTCTTTCTTTCTTATGGCATGATCCTATCAATACAAACCCATACCAATGATATCTAAAATGTCCTTATTTCTAGAGATGCTAGAAACTCATGGTTCTTGATGTTCTTATGATATGGTTGACACTTGTCTCATGATTATTGATCTTTATCATATGATTATTGATTTCATTCATTGATGTTAGTATCATCTTATGGTTATTGTTTCTTCAAGGTGAGATATGCCCATGATGATAGTTCCATAATGATAATCGGAGGTTTGCCGACCATACGTCACTCCAAAAGAGTTATAGCTTTTATTTGGTCTCTCATGCATGCTTTTTATATATATATGTATGTCTTTTCTCACACCGCGCCGCGCTATGGTCGGTCGGGCAGGCATGTAGATGTGCACACCACTGCAGTGGGCAGATTATGATGTTACCTCGGACGTGGGATGCCCCGGACGCGGGATGATATAATATATGGATCGGGCTACAAGCCTCATAGAACTAACACTTATATTATATATGTATGTATGAAATTGTTTTTTTTTTTTTTAAAAGGCTAAGTATGCATTACATCCACCTTAAGAGGCAATCAGCTGTACAAGTTATTTCTCCTATCTCATGTTTCTTCCATATTTTCATTATGTTGTTATTCACGCCTTACATACTCAGTACCTTATTCGTGCTAATGTCCTTTTTTTTGTGGACGTCGCATTCATGCCCATAGGTAGGCAGGGAGACGGATGAGATCCGTAGGTGCTTCATCAGCGATTGCACAGGAGCACTCCATTTGCTTCGGAGCTGTAGTCCTGGTTTTTTTTAGTACATATTTGGGTACGGTAGGGTCCTGTCCTGTCCTTATGATTCTATGCATTCCATGTAGAGGCTCGTAGACAGATGTTTATGTTTAGATATTTTGTAGCCTCATCAGTTCATATTTTGTATATAATTTTTGGTAGCCTTGTCAGCTTGTACATATGGGCATAGTTGATGACGTTTATATTGTCACGACCCAACCCCCGTGAAGCGCCCGTACGTACCAAAAGCCACAAATAATAACTCAGATATTTAGAAAAATTTGGGCAGAGTTTCCTCTGTTTTTCTTACTAACCAAAATTTACCTGCACAAAGAAAATACCAACAGAGGCCACACAGGGCCAATATAGCCATATACATATATATATAGGCGAGCCGACAAGGCTGCCGCGGTGAATAAACCGCCCGAACATACCATACGTGCATATAACTGTACAGACATAACCACACCTACGTACATGTCTACGTACCTCTAACATACGAACGAGAATCGAAGACGGGACAGGCCCCGCCGTACCCAAATAGATCATATATATACGTAACATATAAACAACGAGAAAATATATACCAAAAGTATCGGCTCCGATCAAAGGAGCTCTCCCCACACAACAGACCGAAGACCCTCGGTGGCGGATCACGCCGCGCGTCCGTACCGTGGGCATGTAACACGCCCCCCGCGAAATGGGGGGGTCGATACGAAGATGTACCGAGTATGTAAAGCGGAAACATAACATACATAATTAAAATAACGAGAATCAGATAGGTAAAATCGTACGACGAGAAATACGTAAATAGAGCGGATTTAATCGGATTCGTAGCGGAGTCGACTTACAGCAAATGTACGTACGGACGAATCATATTATAACCAAAGGTAGGAAAGGTAGCCGACGAGTAAACATAATCTCAAACGTACGAATGCGTAATCCGAATGTGTACGTAAATGTGACTCTCGTAATCGTAGTCCAAGTCGATTTCAATGTGTGCGACGACGGAGTCTTTATCCAAATCGACATACATAATCCCGAACGAACGTAATCATGCATGCGCAGTCATAATCATATACGTACATACAAATATCATCATAATCAAATACGTATCCCGGCCCTTTAATAAGGGACGCGGTATCGTAACCCGCCCCTCGTAGTACGGGACGCGGTGGACGTACGTAATCGATCAAATGCCATCCGGCCGCCATCCCCATAATATCACATAATCCGATCATATCGTATCGATACGACAGATCCCGCCCGCACAATCCGAGGGACGCGGTGAACAATGCAACGAGGTGCACGAATCACGTAACTCCGGCCCGGCGCAAGGAAGGAAGCATTGAGGCATCCACGAACAGTACAAATGAGAAACCATATGCATACGGACCGACATACGACTTAATCAAACCGAAATAGTTCGGAAAGGACAAGATCAAATCGTAGTAGTCATATTATATCGAACGAGTGTCCGTAATCGTTCCGATGTCGGACTAATATCAAGATTCGATAGATGGTCATAATACTTATTAGTTAGCGGACGGAAACATAATTAAGAGTTACTATGAAAACGGACGTAAATGGATCAATTTGAACCATACCGGGAGTATCAGGGTATTGTGGGCCCACCTCGGACCCAACCGTAGTAAAATACGTAAATTACGGATAATAAACCTTAGGGAGTCATCCATAATCATTTTAGAGTGTTTCGACTCCCTTTATGGAAGTTACATACATATAGTGTGTTTTATCGACAAAAGGTGAAGAAACGTTTCAATCTTACTGAATGGTTTTGAGCTATTTTCAATCTCGAATTCCGAGAAGCGTAAGTACAATCAAGGCTCGTTTTCAAGCCTATAGACTCGAACATGCCAAAGAAAGAAAGGGCAAGGCTTTACATACCTCAATTACGCCTTATGCTCGTTGGCTTCACTTCCAATTTCGTCAAAACTGCAAATGGTCATTCTTACCAATTACTATTCATGCAAGCTAATATTTCAACTTGGGGTTATGCTTGGCTACCGAAATTTCGGCAGCACTTCCCCTATAAATCCAACACCCCCGAGACGTAGCTCGGCTTAATATATCAACAACAACAACCCAACAATCCAACAACAACACAAGTATTACAAAATACGCAATATGGCACAATTAGCCATTTTTCCAACATAACACAATAATCTCAATTCTAACTTCACACTTTCAATCCAACATTGATATTTTCATATTCATCAACCCAACAAGATCATTTCGGAAACATTCCATAACATATTACAAAATATTCACAAAATATAAATATACAAAATTTCCACCAAATTCATAATCCATTCAAAACCTCCAAATTTCAACATAAATATTCCCAACATATTTTTATCCTTCAATTCCATTTACAACAACTACCATACACATCTTACAACTTCATTCTTCTCAATTACATAATCTATAATAAAGTCATATACTTTCCGACAACAACTTAACGACAAATTTTTCATATTAACTTAAACCATTATTCTTCCATCTTCATCACAAGACTTCAACAACACAATTGACATACTAAATAACTTAATTCAATTTCATTTCATACCAACACCACACACGGCCACACACCAAAATTCTCAACACACAATTTCTTCTTACTTCTCATTTATTTCATAAAACCACAACAACATAATTAACATACTAACAAGTTCAACAATTATTCCTTCATACCCTACTTCCCACGGCCAACACACACAAACACACCCCATGCACACATGCAATACTTCCATAATTCCCATATACTCTACATATACTACAACACATACATAATTCCTTCAACATAAAACAAGAATTCTTACCTTTTCCAAATTTCTCTCCAGCCAACTTAAGCTCTTCTTGCCAAACTAATTGCACCAAGTTGAAGAGGCCTTGAACTTGTTGATAATTCAAGAGAACAATTTTTGGAAACAAGATTGAAGGCTCCAAGAAAATTTTTTTTTTTTTTTTTTTTCCTCTTCTCTCTCCAAAGCCGAATGGCTCTTGTTCTTTTTTTTCTTGATTTTTCTTTGTTTCTCTCTTGAATCTCTCTAGAAGCTTAATCCCCTTATATAATTAATTAGGCACATGCAAAATTAATTAATTTCCATGGGCTTGGGTTTTTTTCTCTTGGCCATAGTTGGCCGGCCTATCCAATTTGGGCCTCATTTTCTTATTTTTTTTTCAAGCCCAATTCATCATGATTCTTATTTTGTAATTCCCGAAACAAATTTCCAGAATTCCAATTTTGCCCTTAGGCCTTCTCCGGTGTTTTCACATTCAAACTTCCATAACCGACCTACACTTACTAAGAAAAATTCAAACATGGCCTTCTTTCTCACAATTCACAATTATTTCGAATTTTCCGATTATGCAAAAAGACGGGATGTAACATCCTCCCCCCCTTTAAAACATTCGTCCTCGAATGTTAATTGAACCTCATGGTAGATCAAAATCGCCTCGGGGAGGTCTTCTTGCCATTTACATACTTGCACTTGATCGAAGAATTTATAGCGGCCTTTATTTTCCAACTTCATCCATTTTTTTCCGATATTGTCAGACGAAGTCATCTCCGGAGTCAGAAGTACGGAAGTACGACAGACAGAATCATATTCCGATGATTATCCTAAGCGAATGTAAATTCGGAGCCAGACGTACAGAAGCATATCGAACGGGTCCGTAATCAAAGTCGACATAAATCCGTAGTCGAATCACACATGGAAATAGACGGTATCCGTAATCGGAGTCGACATATAGACACACATAAATATCTGACCGTCGAGGTTATGTAATGTATGTCGACGTATCCGTGATCGTGCGTCATACAGAAATATATCAGACAGAGTCATATCAGAGTCAGATGTGCAGGGATTTATCAGACAGATTTGAAATCAGAATCAGACGTACCAAAATTTATCGGACAGAACTATGAGCGGAGTTAAGCGTACAGAGGCATATTAAACAGATACGTAATGAGATTCAGGAGCACAGGGGTGTAGTAAACAGAGTTTCTCCGAACACAGGGACGTAGAAATGTGGCATACGGAATCATGATCAGAGATACAAAATATAGTTAACCAGAACACAATACAGATCAGAGGCACATATTTTCCAGAAAAGATTAATTGCATACCTGGGTCCACATATGGCGACGCATCTGGGTCCTGCCGGCTAGTCAAAGCGTATATGCGGTTCGAATGACCGCTCGTATCGGGAGCTCCGCCGCGACCCCCGCCGCGACCGCGCCGGCATACCCCGCCCGTGGGGCGCGGGGCCACCGAGGGAGAAGATGATAAGAATCGACCCGCGGGCCGGGCCGAGCCCCGAACCGCCCTTATACGGGCACTCTCTCACCTGATGATCTGGACTACCGCAAAAATAACAGGCGCCCGTAGCGCGGTAGCACTCCCCCGGATGGGGCTTACCACAATAAGTACACCGGGGCATAGGTGGCCTAGACTGACCCGAACCCCTACTCATCTGCGGGCCTGATGCCCTGAAATCCTGGCTGGCCCCAGACGGACCCGCATCATCGAAACGCCTGCCGGCGGACTGTGCACTCCGGCCTGACGGAGGGGGAAATCTTCATACCGGACCGCCGCCGAGGCCATCCGCTTCGGGAGTCTCCGAATACCCCGGATCCGGCCCTTTGGGCCGCCTCCTATCATAATGACCGAGACCGGTCCTCCATATCCGGTCCTCTACGCCCGTGCATAGGCTCGCAACCGGCGATATCCATACCAATCCAGGCCGCCATCGCCATGCAGAATCAACCAAATAGGGGTCCGGTGACCCCATCACGTACCGGTGCATCCGGTCCTCCATATCGGCCACGATCGTCGGCGCATATCGGGCCAAAGAGTCAAACTCCAAATTATACTCTCGGATACTCCTGCCCCTCTGCTTTATCTGCAAAAATCGGTCAACTCTCGCCCGCCGCAGCTCTGGTGGTAAAAAGTGGCGGAGGAAGGCAGCCGTAAACTCATCCCACGTGGCTGGGGGAGCACTCTCCCCCGGACCCCCCCAAGACTCATACCAATTCGAAGGGGCAACATCCCGCAATCATGTGCAAAGAAGCTCGACAGACTCGGTCGGTGAAGCCCGGACTAATCCCAACGAGCGCTGCATCTGCCGAATAAAATCATGCGGGTCCTCATCGGGCTTAGACCCGAAAAACTCTGGGGGACCACATGTCAAGAAATCGCGGACTCTCAGGCTATCACGCCTGTCATCATCGTCACCTTCCGTCCGCGTCCGCGAACCCGTCCTGGGCCCACTATCGTCGTCGACGGGCCCGGACCGCCTCCTCAATGTCCCGTCCTCCGCCCCGGCCGGGGCTCCGGGCGCCGGCGCCGCCGAGGGGCCTCGCTCCACCCCTCATCCGGTGGCGGAGTGGCCGAACCCTCCGACTTTAGTACACACGGCGTGGTCCGAGCACGAGCCCGGTAACTCTCGGTATCTGGATAGTCTCTCCCTCCTTCGCTTTGCCCTTCTGGGCAGCCGCTGCCTTCTTCGGAGGCATCGCTGAAAAACATAACAGATCGTCAGAAGGGAAAACATCCTAATAACACAGCTCTAACGCACGATCTAAGAGTCAAAGAAAGGGTAACATAACATCCTAGATGTCCTGTAGCCTCCTGTTTATAGATGTGGGGCCCAACACACCGATAAACAAGACTCTACTAGACACGGCCCGCAGACATTCCGAGAACCGACCGCTCTGATACCACTTTTGTCACGACCCAACCCCGTAGGCCGTGACTAGCGCCCGAACTGGGCACCCGTACGTACCAAAAGCCACAAATAATAACTCAGATATTTAGAAAAATTTGGGCAGAGTTTCCTCTGTTTTTCTTACTAACCAAAATTTACCTGCACAAGAAAATACCAACAGAGGCCACACAGGGCCAATATAGCCATATACATATATATAGGCGAGCCGACAAGGCTGCCGCGGTGAATAAACCGCCCGAACATACCATACGTGCATATAACTGTACAGACATAACCACACCCACAGACATGTCTGCAGACCTCTAACATACAGAACAGAATCAGAAGACGGGACAGGGCCCCGTCGTACCCAAATGATCATATATATACAGAACATAGATACAACAGAAGATATATACCAAAAGTATCGACTCCGGATCAAAAGGAGCTCTCCGGACGACAGACCGATATCCTATATCGGCGGCGTACCGTGCGGCGCGTCTGTACCTGTGGGCATGTAACACAGCCCCCGCGAAGCAAGGGGGTCAGTACGAAGATGTACCGAGTATGTAAAGCGGAAACATAACATACATAATTAAAATAACGAGAATCAGATAGGTAAAATCGTAACAGACAGAAATACCAAAACAGTGCGGACGGAATCGAAATCGTAGCAGAGTCGACTTACGCCGAGCGTACGTACGAGAATCATATTATGTCGAGGGAAAGGTAGCCGACGGAGTCATCAAATGTATGCGGACAGAATCGTAATCCGAATCGTGACGTACGTAAACGTACGACGGAATCGATCTCAAATCGTACATGCGTACATGTCGTAGTGGGATCATATCCAAATCGTAAGACGTAATCATGCATGCGCAGTCATAATCATATACGTACGTACATACGATATCGGATCATAATCAAATACGGATCCCGGCCCTTTATAAGGGACGCGGTAACGAACCCGCCCTCGTAGTACGGGACGCGGTGGACGAACGTAATCGATCAAATGCCATCCTGGCCGCCATCCCCATAATATCACATAATCAGATCATATCAGATCATATCAGATCATATCAGATACAGACAGATCCCGGCCCGCACAATCCGAGGGACGCGGTGAACAATGCAGTGAGGTGCACGAATCACAGAACCTGGCCCGGGCGCAGTGAAGGAAGCGTTGAGGCATCCACGAACAGACAAATGAGAAACCATATGCATACAGACCAACAGACGGACTTAACAAAACTGAAATAGTTCAGAGGTAAGATCAAATCGAGTAATCGATTATATCGGAACGCAGTGTCCGAGAATCGTTCCGAGGTCGGACTAATATCAAGATTCGGATAGATGGTCATAATACTCATTAGTTAGCGGACGGAAACATAATTAAGAGTTACTTATGAAAAACGGATTTAAATGGATCAATTTGAGCCATACCGGGAGTATCGGGGTATTGTGGGCCCACCTCGGACCCAACCATAGTAAGAATACATAAATTACGGATAATAAACCTTAGGGAGTCATCCATAATCATTTTAGAGTGTTTCGACTCCCTTTATGGAAGTTACATACATATAGTGTGTTTTATCGACAAAAGGTGAAGAAACGTTTCAATCTTACTGAATGGTTTTGAGCTATTTTCAATCTCAAATTCCGAGAAGCAGAAGTACAATCAAGGCTCGCTTTCAAGCCTGTTAGACTCAGAACATGCCAAAGAAAGATAGGGAAGGCTCTACATACCTGGATTACGCCTTACGCGCGTCCAATCTCAATTCCCGTTTCGTCCAAAAACTGCAAATGGTCATTCTTACCAATTACTATTCATGCAAGCTAATATTTCAACTTGGGGTTATGCTTGGCTACCGAAATTTCGGCAGCACTTCTCCTATAAATCCAACACCCCCGAGACGTAGCTCGGCTTAATATATCAACAACAACAACCCAACAATCCAACAACAACACAAGTATTACAAAATACGCAATATGGCACAATTAGCCATTTTTCCAACATAACACAATAATTCTCAATTCTAACTTCACACTTTCAATCCAACATTGATATTTTCATATTCATCAACCCAACAAGATCATTTCGGAAACATTCCATAACATATTACGAAATATTCACAAAATATACAAAATATACAAAATTTCCACCAAATTCATAATCCATTCAAAACCTCCAAATTTCAACATAAATATTCCCAACATATTTTTATCCTTCAATTCCATTTACAACAACTACCATAGTTTACATCTTACAACTTCATTTTTCTCAATTACATAATCTATAATAAAATCATATACTTTCCGACAACAACTTAACGACAATTTTTCATATTAACCTAAACCATTATTCTTCCATCTTCATCACAAGACTTCAACAACACAATTGACATACTAAATAACTTAATTCAATTTCATTTCATACCAACACCACACACGGCCACACACCAAAATTCTCAACACACAATTTCTTCTTACTTCTCATTTATTTCATAAAACCACAACAACATAAATTAACATACTAACAAGTTCAACAATTTTCCTTCATACCCTACTTCCCACGGCCAACACACACAAACACACCCCATGCACACATGCAATACTTCCATAATTCCCATATACTCTACATATACTACAACACATACATAATTCCTTCAACATAAAACAAGAATTCTTACCTTTTCCAATTTTCAACTCTCCTTGCCAAAGTTGCTCTTTTGCCAAAATAATTATCAACGTTGAAGAGCACCATGAACTTGTTGATAATTCAAGATGAAGGCAAGATTTTGAATGGAACAAGAAAGCTTGGAAATTTTTTTTTTCCTTTTCTTTTTCCTCTCTCTCTGGAGCCGAATCTTGTTCTTTTCTTTTTCTTCTTGATTTTTCTTTGTTTCTCTTGAAACTTCTCTAGATACTTAGCAATCCCCTTATATAATTAATTAGGCACATGCAAAATTTTATTAAAATTTTGGGTTGGGTTTTTTTCCTTGGCCATAGTTGGCCGGCCACCCCTCAATGCTTCAAATTTTCATATTTTTTTTTTTGGCCCAATTCTTTGGGCTTAATTTGTATTTTCCTTATTTTTTTGAGCCTCCCCAATGTTTTCAATTCTTCCATGAATCTTAATTTGTAATTTCCGAAACAAATTTCCAAAATTCCAATTTTGCCCATTAGGCCTCTCCGGTGTTTTCACATTCAAACTTCCATAACCGACCTACACTTACTAAGAAAAATTCAAACATGGCCTTCTTTCTCACAATTCACAATTATTCTCGAATTTTCCGATCAAATATGCAAAAGGTTACTCATTTCCGGTAAGCTTCGAGGCAGAGGCCTCAGATGCTGTGATCTCAGGTACCATTTCTGTCCGTCATAGAGCAGCATCTGTGTTATTTGATCTTGGATCCACTTATTCGTATGTATCTGCATTTCATGCCATTGGTTGGGATTTACCCTGTGATAGCATAGATATACTTTGTTCATGTGTCTACTGGCTTCACGGTCGGAGATCTCGTGGTTATTGATCGAGTTTACCAGTCTTGTTTAGTAACTTTTATGGGGTATGGCACCTGGGTAGATTTGATGATTCTGGATATGGTGGACTTTGATATTATATTGGGGGTCCTGGCTTTCTCCTTATCATGCGATCTTGGACTGTCACGCTAAGATAGTCACTTTAGCTATGTCAGGCATCCCTAGGCTTGAGTGGAGAGGTACTCCTAGTTCCGCTCCGAAGAAGATTATTTCCTTCCTTCGGGTGAAGAAATTAGTAAATAAGGGGTGTTTAGCGTATTTGGCGCATATTCGTGATACGACTGTTGCATCTCCACCTCTTGAGTCTATTCCTATTGTGAGTGAGTTTGCAGAGGTATTTCTGTCAGATTTGCTGGGTATGCCACCCGACCGTGACATTTATTTCTGTATCGACGTGGACTCGAGTACTCGTCTTATTTCCATCCCACCATATCGGTGGCACCTGCCGAGTTGAGAGAACTTAAGGAACAATTGCAGGATTTATTGAGCAAAGGGTTCATTAGACTGAGTGTCTCCTCTTGGGGCGCTCCAGTGTTATTTGTGAAGAAGAAAGATGGGACCATGAGTATGTGCACTGATTACCACTAGTTGAACAAGATCACTATCCGGAACAATTGCCCTATGCCTCATATTGATGATCTATTTGACCAGCTTTAGGGTGCTTCGGTGTTTTCTACGATTGATTTGCATTTCGGCTATCATTAGTTGAAGATTAGGGCGGAGGATATTCCGAAGACAGCTTTTCTGGCTACTATGAGTTTCTAGTGATGTCTTTCGGGCTTACCAATGGCCAGCTGCATTTATGACCTTGATGAATGGCATCTTTAGGCTGTTCCTTGATTCTTTTGTGATTGTGTGCTAGATAAGTCTGGATTGTTTTTAGAATATGTGGCCTCAGCTTATGTCTAAGCGTGCTATATAACATATGGCCTCAGCTTATGTCTGAGTGTGCTATATAACATATGGCCTCAGCTTATGTCTGAGCGTGCTATATGACACATGGTCTCAGCTTATGTATGAGCGTGCTATATAATATATGGTCTCAGCTTATGCCTGAGCGTGCTATATAATTCTTTATTATATTCAGGATATGCGGTCTTAGCTTATGTTATGGGTCATTCAAAGTGAGATATGATAGTGGTGATGATTATGGTAGTGATGAAGATCCTTGTGATCTGAATGAACCCAGCAAACAAACTGATTCCAAAGACTCTATTCCTAGACAGTGTAGGGATATTCTTATCCTTGACCTTTTAAGTCCCAAAGGGGCATCCATAAGTTGTACGTTTCCATAATGATGTCTAAACCCCGAAGGGGACATTCATAAGGTTTCTTTATTTATATGGATTTCATATTTGATTTTTGAGTCTCGAAGGAGACAAACGAAAAGGGGGAAGAAGTTCCCACTTTTAAGAAAAAGGGAAGCAGTTCCCGTTTTGAACTAAAAGTTGCTCCGAAGGGAGTCTTTTGATAGTTTTCAGAGATTTTCATGCATTTGCATATTTACATACATGCATGACATCATTTCATGGGGAAGGGGAGAAGGGCTAAGGCGTTATATATGCAAACCACTTGATCAGCTGGTATACGATGATTATGATGCCCGAAGGGGCCATTATGCTATTATGCCCGAAGGGGCTGCGAGCAGGGTGAAGGCATGCATTACATATATATATACATACATACATGTTTATCAGAGTTGGTTACAGGTACAAATTGAGTCTGTTACTCTTTTATCATCTGAGTTGAGATATATTGTTTCAGTTCTGCCTTACATACTCGGTACATTATTCGTACTAGCATCTTTTTTTCTGGAGGCGCTGCGTTTCATGCCACGCAGGTGTATACAGATGAGTTAAAGACATTGGCTATAGGATGTTCCCGGTGCTATCACCGGATTGGTGAGCTCCATCTCGGTTCGGAGTGTTGCCGAGTCGAGTGCTTATGTTATGGTATCTCGTGTATGTTAGAGACTTTTGCGAGCCGGTGTCTGTGGATAGTGAGTTGAGATGTCGACAGTTGTGTAAAGAGACCATATAGGTCGATGTGTTTTTATGCTTTTTTTTAAAGGTTTTATTGTGACTAAAGGTTTTCTTCGAATTAACGATAAGGGAGAAGTCCCTGATTTGACGAAAGAGTTTTATTGAAAAGTTTGTCCTGTTTTACTTGACGGAAGCGTCATTTCATAAATTAAAGGTTCACAAAAAGTTGTGACTCATGGATGGAATGGTAGTATGGCACTCAGCCGAGTAGGGTCTTAGGTATCAGTCGCGCCCTTTCGATTTGGGTCGTGGTAGACGTGGTATCAGAGCAGTTCGTACTAGGGGTTGTCTGCAAAGTCGTGTCCAGTAGAGTCTTGTTTATGGTGTGAAGCATGCCATATTTGTAAACAGGAGGCTACAAGACATCTAGGATAGTTATCTTTCTTTCTTATCTTAGATCGTGCCGTAGAGCTATGTCATAGGTTATGAAATCCCTGGTCCTAACCCCAGATGTCTTGATTATTGATAAGTGATTGCTTGCTTGGTTTTAAGGTTACTAGTAAGGATTGGTGCTCATATCAGAAAGGTATGTTTTCCGTCCATTGGTGTTGATATATGAGAAGAATTTGGTATATCTGAACTATGGATCGTTTGTATTTCTGTGGTTGCCCTGTGAGGCATTGGACTTGCTTTCTGAGTTGTGTGCAGGTTTAGGATAGTAAGAATTACAGGGGAAGCTCTATTAAAAATCTCTCAAAGCTAAATTTGAGTATGTGTACATTGCAGAAGTAAGGGAAATGGGAAACCTAGCAACATGATGGTAAGTGAAATATGTTGAATTAATACTTGTGAACTGCTCTAGAAGGAATTCTTAGATGGCTTAGTTGAGATTAAGGAGATTCAGATGGGTTATATTAAAGTCTTTATAGGCATGAGATTCATTGGGATTATAAAGAAAATTGATAAACAAGTAAGATATCCTGAATGATCTGCAAGGAAGGTGATCAATAGTACAATCTGAGGTTTTATAGAAACAAGTGAGTAAAGTATTGTGAGTCATATGAAGACAATAAGGTAGTAAATTATCGAAAGGATTATGGAATCGGCTATATGTTCAAGTCAAGTTAAAGAGTATTGCTGCACATAGATACGAACTGATTTTGAGACTTATGGTCGAAGCTATTGAGATAATTATATACGAGTGGGATTAAGGGGAATAGTAGGGTTTTAATAATGAGGTGATACAATATGAAGGAAAGGACTAAGTGAAGAGTTGAGGCCAAAGGTGGGATAACAAGCGGAGGATATACGCCACAATATTACGGATGAATTGAGGGAAAGTACAAGGTAACGCAAGTTAGAGTGATACCATAAGGTAAAACCTTTAAGGAGGGAAGCAAGTAAGCTTGAGTACGAGCACAAGGATGGATTATAGATATAGTTTAAAGTAAGTTTCATCTTAATTTAACATTCGAGGACAAATGTTTTTAAAGGGGGGAAGGATGTTATACCCCGTAGTTTCGTATGTTGAGATTCGAGCTACCTTTCAGGAGGTATGTGAGCTTATATGTGTTTAACTTATGGTTATAAGGGTTTAAGTGCATATTGTAAGCTATGGAACGATTGAAGGGCAAGTGAATTAAGGAAATTAAATTTGTTGGAACTTGGAAGAGAATATGAGGGGTAATTTTGGCCCAACTTGGAGAAAGAATATCATTTAGTAGATGAGCAGTTTTGAAGCAAGGTAAAAGCCTAAAATGAAGCTCGTCGAATCTATTTTCCAACGCAATAAACCGCTCGTTGATAGGGCATCGGAGTAGAGAATTATGGGCGTTACAAGTTCGGCTGACAAAGCAGAAACACGTACTACAGTGATGCCACAGTACCAACTTGCTACAGTACTGCTACAGTGCCGACCTGAATTTCATCCACTATTTAAGGATCAAATCTGATCCTAAACCCCATTTTTCAGCCAAGAACACTCCAAATATTTCCCACATCTTCTAGTAAATTCTCCCAACTTCCGTCCATTATATTTTAACGCAAATTAAGTGAAATTCCCAAATTTAAGATATTGCAGTTCTAGTGGGTGAAAGGTATGAATCTTTCCTTATTAGTATTGATTTAAGCTTATCTACGGAGGGGCATTCATAAGTTGTACGTTTTCATAATGATGTCTAAATCCTGAAGGGGACATTCATAAGATTTCCTTATTCATATGCATTTCATATTTGATTTTTGAGTCTCGAAGGAGACAAACGAAAAGGGGGAAGAAGTTCCCATTTTTAAGAAAAAAAAAAAAAGGAAGTAGTTCAGTTTTGAACTAAAAGTTGCTCGAAGGGAGTCTTTTGATAGTTTTCAGAGATTTTCATGCATTTGCATATTTACATACATGCATGACATCATTTCACGGGGAAGGGGAGAAGGGCTAAGGCGTTATATACACAAACCACCTGATAAGCTGGTATACGATGATTATGATGCCCGAAGGGGCCATTATGCTATTATGCCTAAAGGGGCTGCGAGCAGGGTGAAGGCATGTTTATATATATATATATATATATATATATATATAATATACACACATACATACTCATCTTTGCATCAAAAGTTCATATGCACATATATGTTTATCAGAGTTGGTTACAGGTACAGATTGAGTTTGTTACTCTTTTATCATCCGAATCGAGATATATTGTTTCAGTTCTGCCTTACATACTCAGTACATTATTCGTACTAACGTCCCTTTGCTTGGGGGAGCTGCGTTTCATGCCACGCAGGTGTATACAGATGAGTAGAAGACATTGGCTATAGGATGTTCCCAGGCTCTCAGTTGGATTGGTGAGCTCCATCTTAGTTCGGAGTGTTACCGAGTCAGAGTACTTATGTTATGGTATCTCGTGTATGTTAAAGACTTTTACAGACAGTGTCCTGTGGATAGTGAGTTGAGATGTCGACAGTTGTGTAAAGCGACCATATAGGTCGATGTGTTTTTATGCTTTGTTTTTAAAGATTTTATTGTGACTAAAGGTTTTCTTCGAATTAACGATAAGGGAGAAGTCCCTGATTTGACGAAAGAGTTTTATTGAAAAGTTTGTCCTGTTTACTTGACGGAAGCGTCATTTTATAAATTAAAGGTTCACAAAAAGTTGTGACTCATGGATAGAATGGTAGTATGGCACTCAGCCGAGTAGGGTCTTGGGTGTCAGTCGCGGCCCTCCGATTTGGGTCGTGACAACATCTCGACCCCGGGCATGATTTTGGCTTGTATAGAGGCCAGATCATCGTTATTGGATCAGATCAAGGCTCATCAGTTTGAGGATTTTCAGTTGAGCAAGATCCGAGATAGGGTGTCGAGAGGTGATGCCAAGGAGGCTGTGATTGATTCTGAGGATTAGAGGACGCGTATGTGTTCCTCGTATTGGTGACCTGATTCAGCTCATCTTATCTGAGGCCTACAACTCTCGCTATTCCATTTATCCAGGAGTGGCTAAGATGTACCGTGACTTGAGACAACACTATTGGTCGCACCGTATGAAAAGGGATATAGTTGATTTTGTGGCTAAGTGTGGAAATTTGTCAACAAGTAAAATGTGAGCACCAGCGACCCGGTGGGGTGTTTCAGAGGATGTCCATTCCCGATGGCCAGTCCGAGCGGACCATTTAGGTGCTTGAGGACATGTTGAGAGCATGTGTTGTCGACTTTGGTGGTCATTGGGATCAGCACTTGCCCTTGGTAGAGTTTGCATACAACAACAGTTATCATTCGAGTATTAGTATGGCGCCTTTTGAGGCCTTATATGGTAGGAGGTGTAGATCTTCGATTGGTTGGTTCGATGGGTTCGAGGCTTGACCTGGGAGCACGGATCTATTGAGAGAGTCCTTTGATAGAGTGAGAGTTATTCAGGCCAGACTCGTAGGGGCTCAAAGCCGGTAGAAGATGTATACGGACTCGAAGGTTCGGGATTTGAAGTTTGCTATTGGTGAACAGGTTCTATTGAAGGTTTCACCCATGAAGGGTGTTATGAGGTTTGGTAAGAGAGGCAAGTTGAGCCCTAGATGCATTGTCCCGTTTGAGATCGTGGATTGTATGGGTGATGTAGCTTATGAGTTAGCATTGCCACCATGTTCGGCGGGAGCTCACCCGGTCTTTCATGTTTCGATGTTGAAGAAGTACCATGCCGACGGAATCTACATTGTCTGTTGGGATTCTATATTGCTTGATGAGAAGTTGACTTATGAGGAGGAGCCTATCGCGATCTTGGATAGGCAGGTTCGAAAGTTGAGGTCCAAGGAGATGGCTTCTGTGAGAGTGCAATGGAAGCATCGTCTTGTGGAAGAGGCTACTTAGGAGACTGAGTCTGATATACGTAGCTGATATCCCCAGTTGTTCGCTGATTCAGGTATTTCCTACTTTCCTTCTTTTCTTTGCTTGAGGACGAGAAACAGTTCAATTGGTATCTGATGTAACGACCCGTTTGGTCGTTATAATTCTTTTGGCACTTTCGCCCACTCCCAAGCACTGATTAGCTACTTTTGACCCGAGGGGACTGTTGACATACTTCCCGAGGTGTCTAGACTGGATTCGGGTAACTTTGGTGAAAATATAGGCTTAAAAGTGAAAATGGTTGATCCGAAGTTGACTTTTGACCAAGCGAACTTTTTTCGAAATTCCGTCAATTTTGAGAGGTCCGGGTAGTCATTTAAAACTCGTGTGTGCATTTGGTTCGATTCCCAATGCATTCGAATGCATTTCGAGAGATTGGATGGGAAATGGGAATTAAGGCATCGGTGGTTGACTCGGTCAACGAGACCTCCGTTGGGAATTTCAAGGCCATAGGCGCGTTCGTAGCGAGTTTTTATGTGGGACTAGGTATCTAGTATGTGAGTAGATGGCCTCGGGAGTTAGTCAAAAATCGGATCGAAGGAAAATATTGGGCTAAGTTTCAGGTATCTGGTGCCCGCTTTGGCGGCACCAGCATCGCTGGAAGCCGGCACCGCGGGGCGGTAGCCCCTGTCTGTTGAAGCGGTCCCGGCCATTTTGGCTTGACCGCCGAAGTGGTCATTTGCCACCGGGCACCGCCTGGGCAGTCCAATTAAATTGACAAAGTTGACAGTGGAAGGACGTTCATTTAATGAGTCTTAAATGCGTCTTAGACACTCATTACTTCATATCTGGATAATGGGGCTTGGGAAAGCTGTTCTTGGAGACAAATTGAAGAAAATCTTGGAGGTAAAACCTTGTCTAATCCTTTACTTCTCTTTAATCACAATCATCTTAGACTTTCCCCTTCCCTTTTCAATCCCTCAGAAATGGAATTTGAAGTAGGGTTTCGGGAGATTTTTCTCTAAGAGTATACTTGATAAATTGATGATGTTAATGATAAAATGTGATGATCTAAGCTTAGTAAGCCCATATCTTCCACTTTTAAAGTTGAATTTAAGATTTGGAGAATTAGGGTTCATACCCAATTTGGGAATTTTTACTAGAAATCAGATTTAGGGATAATTCTTGAGCTAAATCAACAATTAATGATGGGGTTATGATTGCCTAGGATTCAATTTGGTATTTTACCCGTGAATTTCCTGTTTCGCCCTTGTGGGCTCGTTTCCCCAATTTCTAGGGTTAATATGGACCTAATTGATATCATAGCAATATTAGTATCATTATTCATGATTTTTAATTTAGAGTTTGATTGTGCTTAGCCTACTTTAGTTCTGAGCTTCAGAGAAAGGGCAAGGCGATAGAGTGACTTGTTGGTGTTGCAGTTCGGCAGTCCAGGTAGGTTATGGTTTATCTTTGGTGAGACTTAGTATAGTGAATCACATATTTAGATTATGACGTTAGAGACAGCATGTGAACCTTCGACTGTGAAGTTGGGATAGGTATTGCCTTTGGTTGGGCCCTGATGTGTGTTGGGACTAGCCACCTCGTTATATGTGTTTGATTGTTTAATTGTGTTGGCTTGATGCCATATGTAGTTGGTAGATAATGAATGTCGCTTGTTGTCTTGATTTGAATAGGATTGACATACCCGTTGTTGGTATTTGTACTTGATATATTATTGGCGTACCCACTGTTGGTACTTGAGATTGTTAATACATTATTGGCGTATCCGCTGTTGGTACTTGATTTATATATGTTGGCATACCCACTGTTGGTATTGTGATGTGATGCATTGTTGGCGTACCCCGTTGAGGTACTTGTGATATTGAGCTTGCTTATTGATGATTGACATATGCATTACACGCATTCTCTCATATTTATCATGCATGGTAAATATCCGGTGATGATCTTGTATCGTTGATGAGCGAAACTGATATTTGATAAACTCTTTTACTTGAGTGGTTGTGAAAAGGCCGATGTCCAAAGATCCATTCCAGAATCGTTGTTTATATGAAACTGATACTTGATAAACTCTTTTCCTTGGGTGATTGTGTGGAGGCCAATGTCCGAGGTTTAATTCAGGAATCATTGATTTATGAAACTGATATTTGATAACTTTTTTGAGTGATTGTGAGGAGGCCGATGTCTGATGGTTATATTCAGGCATCGTTGTTGCATAGCCGATTCCGATGTTATTCCTCAATCGACTGTAGTGCATGGGCTCCGCGGGTACCCCATAGTGGTGCCGATGAGACTCCCCCTGTGAGTAATTAGCCAGGTGTCACGACCAAACCGGAGGGCCGCGACGGGCACCCGGTGCTAACCCACCCGGGCACCTCTTATCATACTTTCACATTTACATCTAGGTGAGCCACATAGCTAAATCATACTTTCCATCCATTATTCATACTAATTCCATTGGGCAACAATACATATATATCATCATCAATAGCAATGCCCATATAGATATACATAAGCCGACGAGGCTAACAAAATGATATCCAAAATATAGGCCGACAAGGCCAAACACATCTAACTATATACACATGTCTACGAGCCTCTAAGGAGAGTATGTCATATCATATAGGCTGGACAGGACCCCGCCATGCCCATAAATATGTACACAAAAGAATAAATACCAAAAGCTGTAGCTCCGAATGAAATGGAGCCCCGCTATGTAGCTCCTGAGTAATAAAGCTATGGATCAAGCCTGTCTCGTTGGCCACCTGCGGGCATGACGCAGCATCCACAAACAAAAGGATGTTAGTACGAAGAATGTACTGAGTATGTAAAGCATGATCAACATCATTATGAAAGCATAATAGATAACATAAGAAATAGCATAGGATGGGAGATAGTAGTATCATCGTCATAAACACTTACTTGCTTTTCATAGGGACTTCCCATTTCTAATGCGTGATTGTGTACATACATCCATATCCATATCCACACTCGTTTACATTCCATATCCATATTCGTATTCGTAGTCATATTTCCATTCATGCTCGTATTCATTTACATTTTCATATTCATAGCATTTCCATATTCATATTCATATAATATACATAGCATTTACATAGCATACCCGACCACGAAGGTTCGGTGTTTCACATACCTGGCCCTACTAAGGCTCAGGGTTATACATACCTGGCCCTACCAAGGCTCAGGGTTGTCCGTACCCAACTGCAGTGGTGCGCGCGCAATATATATACATATATATTTATTTATTTATTTATTTATTCTACCCGACCATATAAGCTCGGGGTTTCATAATAGCCATACATAGGCACATATACATAAAAGCTCGTAAGCATCTTTAGCATTATTACTATCGTCGTTCATTACATCTATCCCTAGAGGATTACTCATCATAGGAGGAATTTTAGTTCAAATCGTAACATATCGAGAATCATGAGCTTAGTAGCTCTTAAAGATAGAATCATTTGGAGGACATCATAGGCTTATAGAAGATTAGATATTTGGCCAAGAAACCATGCCTTATGAAAGAAGGGTTAGCCTTACATACCTTTTCGTTCAACTATTCTATCACTTGCACGTTCTCCTTCAATGCTCACGTTTCTACCTTCATTAGAGATATACTATCATTAGAAAATCGATAGCTTAGCATACATGACTAAAGCTAGAGAAAATTGGACAGCATCTCCTTTATTTATATGACTTCCTCCATATCATTTATCAACTCCCAAACATCAATAATAACATTCACAATGTCACAACAATGGTCTTTATTCGCATGCATTATCCTTACTTCTCCATTCACTTCCAATCATCCATATCCATGGTCATAGCACACTATTACATTTGCTCATATACAATGTTTATCCCATGTTCTCAATATCATTTATAACATGATTATAATCATAACATATCAATAATCATTACTCAACCCAAGCTATTACTCAAAAATGATACTATTCCCACATTCATGACCCATCTTCTATATTCTTCTACAATCCAAGTGTTTCAACTTCTCAATACCTTAAACAATATGGAAATACCATAAAACTTACCTTAGATGGTGTAGGAATGAACCTTGAGTGGAAATACTTCACTTAAACCAAAACCCTAGTTCACCTCCAATGGAATCTTTTGTAGTCCTCTAACCCTTGGGAGCTTTCTAACACATAAACATTTGATTCTAGTCTTTTGATCTTTGTGTTCTCTTGGACTTGAGTGGAATGTTCTTAGAGAAGGGTTTTGAGCTCTCAATACTTGTAGAAGATGAAAAATGAAGTAAAAGAACCCAAGGCATCTATTTATACAAAAACTAAAAATTAGCTTGTCGGGTACTATACAGACACTTATACGGTCCGTACAATATTGTACGGCCCGTATAAGTGGCGGTGGTTCACCTCCCTAAAATTCATCTCCCTGCTGGGAGTTATACGGACCCCTTATATGGACCGTATAAAGTTATACGGACCGTATAAAGTTATACGGACCGTATAAGTGGTCGTATAACTCCACTTCTCTGAAATGGATTCCGTCGTTTCATTCGATCTCCAATCCTTATGGAACCTTCTTGACACTTGTTTAATACCTCATTAACAATCTAATGGACGTTATAACTTTTCTCCATGACACTATTAAATCATCATTAACTTGTTACTCGTAAATCCTTTACGATATATATTGAATGCCTTGCCTTCTCTTGGCAAACTTTCTCCTCTTACCTCGAATGTCTTTGAAATTTTAATTAGGGTCATCAAATGTCATTCCTTACTTATTGAAATGACATATACTTCTTGCTCTTCGTTAGTCTCTTCACTGTGCATTAACGAAAAAAATTTCGAGGTGTAACACCAGGGTCCCGTCTGTCTATTTGGCAAAGATCCGGGACGGGTGGCACTCAGACTTCGCAAGTCACACTAGGTTGTGCTGCCGAGACGTCGATATTTTTGTGTGAAGTACATGTGTACATCTCATTTTCATAGCATGGTATGGCATCATATTCATACATTATTGCATTGCATTGCATTATGACTTGAGTGAGATGTCGTGATGACTGTATTGTGACGATTGCATTGTTGATTCTATTGTGTTGATTGTTCTAGGATTAGATATACTCAGACTTATTGTATTGGGGTTTAGATACTTACATAAGTGCTGATGGATACTCGGTTAAGATTATACTGTTCCATGAGTGATTGGTTTACTTGTTTATCTGTGTTATTTTCTGAATATTGTTAACTATGCTTGGTCGGCCTATGAAGCCTACCAGTACTGTTGTTTGTACTAACCTGCACTTGCTGCATTCCTTTATGAAGAAGAGTATCAGCCGGATCTACTTCTCTTACTCATGGCTGATCGACTCCTTAGCTTCTACTTGAGTTTTCCAGGGTGAGCATGGCGTCCGCTGACCTCAAAGACTCTTCTATTGTTTATGTCTTACTCTTCTTTCAAGACATGATTTGGGATATTTTATGTATTATTATTCAGACCAGAGTTATTCGGATTTATATGCTCTTGTATGAATAGACCAAATACTGGGGTGGATTCATTTACTTCCGCATTTATCTATATTATATTATATTGTGAGACTTACGTCATTTTACTTCTTCTGCTATTATTTTATTGATTATGAACGTTGAGTTAAGGGTTCTCCTACTGAGGTGGGAAAGGTAGGTGCCCGCATGACCTAGGTTAAAATGGGTTGTGACAGTATTGAGACTTAGCGTTCTAATAAAAATAGGGGCTTTGGCCTAAAATCTGTTTCAAAAAGGGTTATTTGATTAGAAACCCACAAATTGGAAGAATATGATTGTTGGGCTTAGGAGTATGATAAATGCACCGTTAAATGATAGTTTCAACCATCTGAAATGGGTAGAAGTAATTGGGTCTTCTTCCCCAATTGTTGTTCTTATTTGATTTGAAGGTCTATTGCTTAGTTAGCATTATATTGCTAGACTTTGAGGATTCCGAAGCACTATGATATGCTCAAATTTACACTTTTAATAGCGTAAAGCAGACGATGTCAAATATAGTAATCCAACGAAGCTGGGGTCGAACCCCACAGGGAATACGATGTGAAAAGTTTACTAAACAAGTATTATACTAATCTTGCGGCCCTAGCATATCCTAGAAACAAAGGGTTTTATAGTTGTTTTGGTTTGTGGACTAAATTAAAGTGACTGGAAAATTAAATTTGTAACTATATGGGTAAAGAGAACCAAGGTTGTGTCCCCGTCAAATAAAGTGTATGATCATGGGTATCGATCTTGATATACTTCTAATGGATCATTTGTATGGATGCACTTAACCTCTATGTGAATCTGAACTATTTCCCAATAAGAAAAGATTATTTCTTTCTATGCTTTTTCCAAAGATAAGAAAGTACGCATAAAGCACGGTTAATTATGCCAAGTAAATTCCTCTTATTCCTAAGTGAATTTATTAAACAAGGTTTAAAGCCTTGAGTTCTTGTTATTTGTTCTTACCTAACTCTAGCTATTTTTCCAAATAAACTAAAGTTTATGGCGTTAGCTAATGTTTGCAACCACAAACTATATGATGAAAATGAAGAACAAATAAACCCTAACAATCCATTATGCGTATATCTTTCACAATTTCCAATCACAACACACCCATTCTTGGGTTCACAACCTTAGTAAAGGTGTTTAGCTGTCACGACCCAAACCGATGGGCCATGACTAGTGACCGAGCTAGACACCCGTATACGAACCTGGTAGATATAATCAGACTGAAACTGAAAACAATATGGCAATCTGTAAAAGCATGCTGTAAACTTATCATGTCATATATCAAAATGAACCTGTCTTCTGAGAAGTCACCGCTAACCAAGGCATAACAAATATGCAAGCCGACAAGGCTGCCACAATACACGGGGACATCCAAAACGAACTATATTGATATAGCTGACCAAACATATATGAACAACCCACATATGTCCCGGAGACCTCTAAGAGTATAACAGTGAAACATGGTGGTACAGGGCCCCGCTGTACCCCTGAATATGCATAAATCTATATCAAAAGGATCTGTACCAAAATAACTCAAGCTCCGAAACAATGGAGCTCTCCAAGCAGCTGAGCAGAAGTCCTAAGCTGGAGGATCACCAAACTAAGTATCAGTACTTGCGGGCATGAAACGCAGTCCCCGAAGAAAGAGGGTCAGTACGAAAAATGTACTGAGTATGTAAAGTGTCACGACCCAGTTCCGTGGGCCGTGACTGGTGCCCTACTTAGGCACCCAAACAGACTTACGAACCAAATCATCAGAGTACCGCATGATCGGACTTAACAGACATTAGTCATACCGATAGTCGAGTGCGAGTATATCATACAAATGCGAAAGCCTGAGCGGCACCCGTGTCAAACATCACATCAGAATCAAAGTTGGCGGAATGTACATCGCCCAGACACACTCATGCAAACCGATGGGCCACATCGGCCATAGTAGCATACGGGGCCGCCTAAGGACGCAAATCGAAATCATATACAGACAAACCGAATCCACACACACAACCAGACTGGACCCACGACCCACAAACATGACTACAGGCCTCTACAAACAGAACAAAAAAGAACATACGAACATATGACGGGACGGGGCCCCGCCGTACCCAAACAAAGAGCAAATTTACGAAATATCCAAAGCGAGCATATATGCCAAATGTGGGCTCCCGATCGAGGGAGCACTCCAAAGTAGCGAGAATAGGTAGCCTAAACCGGGAATCACCCAACCGAGCACACGCACCGCGCGGCATGAAACGCGGCCCCCGAGAAAAGAAAGGAGGGTCGTACGGAAAAGTACCGAGTATGTAAAGCGAGAAGGTACGTAATCCGAACCATAACCGGGAGTGAGAAGATACGGAATAAATACGAAATAAAGTAACCAAACATTTTACGGAATGCAAATATGCGAGAATGCAAATAGAAATCATGCATAGGCTCTTAACGTGGTCACCCCTCGACGCTTGGTGCCACAACACATCATACTCCGGAAGCTTTCAAATCTCCGTACATCTCCGAACAAATCACAATATCACACACATCATCAAATATAGCAAAGGCCATATCACATCATAACTCCAAAACGGTAACCGGCCCTATGGCGAGGTCACGGAAACCGTAACACATCATACTGCCGAATATATCACAGTGCGCACGATCCAAAACCGGCCCGGTACCGGCGAACGAAACCATAATAATCGGCACGAACAGTAGTGCGAGAAATCATATGCATCTTAAAAGTAAACTCCAAGTCGAAACATAATTTCATATACAAATACATTGGTGTAAGAAAGCTCAAAGCGAGTATCGAACAAATCGGAAATTAGTATACAAAGGTTGCGGATTTTTAGTATCAATTTTTCGAAAAACATGTCGTAAGTTATTCTCGGAAAATAAAGTAGTGCTCACAGAGATGAGCGTTCAAATAATATAATAAGACATTCGAACGGACCTTAGAGTCGTAGGCAAACACCTCTTTTTATATCATACAGAAGGGAGTCGGACAAACCAGATAAGGGAAGCCTCGGGACTTGCGGGCCCACCTCGGTCAGGCCGAGGCGACGAACACAATTTACAAACGTTAGGCTCCATAAAGTTGTCCGTGAAAGTTTCGGAGCCATTTGGACTCATTTGCGACAGATACAAAGGTTTATGCATTTTTATATCCAAAGGCAAACATTTTGATTCGATTCTTGTTGAATGAATAGTAACCAAAAGCAAACTCAGATTTCTAGGAGCAGAATTAGTCCCGAGGTTCCGTTTTCGGCCTAGTAGGCCTAGGACATGCCATATGAAGGAAAGGTGAGCTTTACATACCTTACGGACGTCTCACGCTCGCTTAATCTCCAATCCCGTTTCGTCAAAAATCTGCAAATGGTCATCTTTACCACTTACTATTCATGAGAGTTAACATTCAATCCTTGGTTTCTATTTGGCTACCGAAATTTCGGCAAAGACTTCCCCTATAAATACGACACCCCCCGAGGTTCAACTCGGCTCAAACAACCAACAACAACCCAACAACAACATCAATAACATCAATAATCACCATAATTGTCATGAAACGCACTATAACATAGGTAGTCCTTCTTTTCGCATACAATGATACTTTTCACTCCAACTTCACAATATCAAATTAATATCATTATTCTCACATTCATCTACCAACTCAAGGTTATTCAAACACAATTCGGACACATTTCTCATTATTCGACAAAACATACCGAATTTCCATCAAACCATAATTCATTCCAAAACCTTTAATCTTCAACATACATACTCCTAACATATTTCCATTTTCCAATTTCATCACCCATAATCATAATTCACATCTTAAATCTTACTTCCATAATTATATAGAACTATATAAAATTCAATTCATCCAAGCCATGCAACATATATATATATACACACGGCCTTACACACCTCTCATACACACACACGCCATGCACACATACATCATAATTCCATAATCTCCATTCACTCTAACATCCATAAACCTTCTACAACATAAAAGGAACATGAAACCTTACCTTTTCTTGAAATTCCAACTTGCCGCAAACGTAACTTTCTTGCATGAATAACTATACCATGTTGGAGAGCACTTCAAACTTGTCAAGAATTCAAGAAGAACCAAATTTTTGCATTGAAATTAAAGGCCAAGAATTTTTTTTTTTTCTTTCTTTCTTCTTTCTTTTTCTCTTGGAGCCGAGAGCTCCCTCTTTGTTTTCTTCTTGATTTTTCTTTTTGGTTCTTGAAATTTCTTGAAGACTTATCCTCTCTTATAATTATTTAGTTGGTCACATGGCATAGCACATGACCAACTCCATGGGTTTGGGCCAACCCATGGCCGGTTGGGCTCCCTCTCTTTGGGCCTCATTTTATCATTTTATTTTGAGCCCAATTAGTCATGGATCATACTTTTAAAATTCCCGAAACCAATTTTCAAAATTCCAATTTTGCCCTTAGGCTTTCTCCGGTGTTTTCGCATTCAAACTTCCATAACCGGCTCACACTTGCTAAGAAAATCCAAATATGGTCTTATTTCTTACAAGCAAAAATTATTCCAAATTTTCCAAATGTGCAGAACTGCCGGATGTAACATAAAGCATGAAGTACAATAAAGAAGATCATGACTGAGTAAAAAGATGATAGGAGACAAGTGTGATAATCCAGGATACCAATGCATCTGTGCCTTATGAGATGAGTCATGTATATATATATATATATATATATATATAATATACCGTACCCGACCCATTATGGGACTCGGTGAAATAATCACATACCGTACCCGGCCCATTATGGGACTCGGTGAAATAATCATATATCGTACCCGACCCATTATGAGACTCGGTGAAATATAATACGTACCCGGCCCATTATGGAACTCGGTGAAATAATCATATACCGTACCCGGCCAATCATGGGACTCGGTGAAATATAATATGTACCCGACCCTCTAGTGAGGGACTCAGTGAAATGATGTAATAACAATATGCAGGAATACGTACCCAGCCCTCCAGTGAGGGACTCGGTGAAATGATGTAATAACAGTATGCACGAATACGTACCCGGACCTCTAGTGAGGGACTCAGTGAAATGATGTAATAACCGTGTGCACGAGTAGAATATTAGGAGCAATCATAAACAAACTGATCATCATCTGAGACTCGAGAGAATAGATAGAATGAACCAACACTTGAGAATCAAAGGCAGCTATCATGTGAAGTACCACTGAGAACAAGAACTCATTGGAGTCATGTATGTTCGTCATTTGCTCATTTTATGTAATTCATGCCAAAAAGAAAGAAAGGATAGCTTTACATACCTGTTCAACCTCCAATTATCTACACTTATTCGGCCGAGCTCGTAAGTCTACATTTAAAAGGATTCACACTATTGTTAGACTGATCCTAGTATACTTGTGTTAAACTTTCAAGTTAAGCTGTTCTATATCCTGCCGAAAATCGGGCAGCATCTCCCCTGCTTATATGCCTAGCCCAAAACCTCAACTCAGCAGCCAACAACAACAACAACAACAATACCAACATCAATGACATCATTTCTAACACCAACATGTACCATAAAATATCCCTTACAACGTCTTCCAATTTTTCATAGCCAACAACTTTATTATACGATCATTTAACCACTCTATCTTCATGAATAAACCAAAAGTAATATTAATAAGGAGAGATTCATACCTTACTCTTGTTGAAATAGCAATATCTTCAGTGTCCACTTTGAATCCACGTCAAATCCACTGCCAAATGATACTATAACCATGATTATGCGCTACCCGAGCCTCGATTCCGAGACTTTACTTGATTTGGTATCAAATTTGATGGGTGGAAGCTAGGAGAACTTTCCAGGGGGTTTGGGATCTGTATGGGTGTGTTGGAGAGGAAATGAGGAGTTAATCCCCGTTATATAGAAGGTTTAAGTCGGTTTGCACCGACTCAGAATTTGCCCTTCGCGTTCGCGGCCTTGGGTCGAGTTCGCGAAGGGTTAATCCCCACTACTCTTCGCGTTCGCGGCCCTTTGGTCGCGTTCGCGCAGGGTAATTTTTCTGCTCGGACAGTCTGTCTTAAAATGCTCATAACTTTTGATCCCGACATTGTGTGAGGGCCCACGACCTATGGTTAGAAAGATATTTCCATTATCAACAACTCTATTTTTGGTGTGATTCCAAATTCCAAACTTATAATGGCGTTTTTGCCTCTCCAGGTCAGATCATCCGAAAACGTATCCTTAAATCATCCTTTTGGAGGGCTTATGCCCATATTCGGCTTAAGTGTCCTTCTTAAGACTTACTCAACTTACCATGTACTACTCATATCACTTTTCATATGTCCTTATAAAATTTAGGCATGTGGGCCCCACCTTAACCTTCGGTTACGAGGGCAACTTCAAAGTCCATACTTGAAACAACCAATACTTCCGAATTTCAACATACAGAACCACGGGGTGTAACATTAACTACTCATGGCAACAAGAAAACAATAAAAGATTAAAAATTGCATAATTGAAATTGTGCTAAATCTTACAAATAAAACTGGAAATTAACTGAGTGTAATTGTCTTGAAATCCTTGAAGAGTAGCTAAGAACAAAATTGTCTCCACACAAGTCTCAAAATTCAGAATTTCAAAAGTATGAAAGTGATAAAAAACATTCAAAACCCTATTGGCTATTTATAAGAGTCAAATCCTTCTTCAACATGGAACAAATCATGTCACCCTTTCGGAAAGAGTACGGGATGTACATTGAAGTACATCCCGTCCTTATAAACTGCGACCTCTGACTAGCTTCAAACTTCGGAAGAAGTACAGGAAAATGTCCATCCCGTCCTTTGAAGTACGGGACGTACTCTCACGACGTCCTTTTCCTTAATTATTTAATTACTTTCTGTTGCTTTAAGCCAAGGGACGGGCGCCAAGTACGGCGCGTCCTTCTATGTACGGGACATGCTTTCCAAGCCGTACTTCTCTTTGTTTTTTTAGAAATTTCAGTGGCTTTCCTCCCCAGGTGGGAACAGCTACATCCCGTCCTTTCAAGTACGAGACATCCTTCTTCATGTTTTGCTCCATTTTGCTAAAACTTCTATCTTTGGACTCCTATAATGCCAAATACCTGAAACACAATAAAAACACATCAAATAGACCAATACTTGCTCAAAAACAAGTAAAACTTATAGCCAAAAAGCGTCGAATGTGCCAAAAACCCCGGCACATCAACACCCCCAACTTAAAGTCTTTGCTTGTCCTCAAGAAAGTCGTACAACATAAAGACTCAATCTAACACCTAGATATCACAGAGTAAGAATGTCTACATTGGTTTTGACTCTTAACTACCGGCACACATGTTTTTCTTCCAAGAACCACCCCATTTTTTGATTTTCAAACCATATACACAACCTAAGAACTCTATGACTAACAATGAAGCTTCAATGCATGACATTACATTATCGAACGTATTATGATGCACACAAATGCTACTTTAGGCGGTCACTTTATTTTGCTCAATTCTCATCTTTATGCCTTCACATAGACCAAAGAATGACCCAAAACACATATATACACAAAAAAAAAAAAAAAGACGAAGACAAAAGAGAAGAGAAAAACACTCATACTCACACTCACAAAGAAATTCATAGCTACACATGCAAATACCATAGGCTTGCCCTTATTTTCTATGTTTTTGTCATGACCCAAACTGATGAGTCGTGACGAGTGTCTGACCTCTAGTGACCAAACACCCCTATACTTATCTCTGGACAATACTGAACATCAAGGGCCTATAAGTAACTGAAACTGAACTCATCTTTGCCTCAGGAGAGGGTGACATCATGAGCTCTATACAATCTGAATATATACATACAAGCTGAAAGAACAATGCAAGCCAGCTAGGCTGCTACATATACTGTACACAAAAGAATAGAAGCCGACAAGGCTACAACATCTGACTAATACATACAACTGTCTAAAGATCTCTACTGGAATAAAAAAAGGCTGTAGAAAGGACGGGACAGGGCCCTGTCATACCCATATGCATGTACATCTCAAAAGGGCTAGCATACAAAAATAGACTGCAACTCCGGATCAAATGGAGCGCACTGACCATGGCTGGATAGAAGTCCTACTAAGCTGGACCATTTGTCGATCTACGAATACGGCAGCATGAACGCGGCCCGAAGCAACGGGGGAGTCGACGCGGATAATGTACTGAGTATGTAAAGCATAAGAGTAGCATAAGTATAAAAATCATATTTGAAAAGCCGGAACTCAAATATCATTTGTCGTCCACATAGATTTGTATAAACTAGTATCTGTAAGCATATGCATAAATCTGTATAACTAGCAATGCCTCTGTGGGCGCATAATATGCATGGTCTCAACTATAATCATACTCATGCCTATCAATGTAGGTCATATGTATATATGCATATATAACGCCTGTAAAGCCTCTTTGGGCATCCAATCATATCATATCAGCCTCTCGGCAGCCATTATCATCATATACATTGCTGTGGTACGTGCAGCCCGATCCTTAAATCATCATTATGGTGCACCAGCTGATCAGGTGGTAATGTGTATATAATGCCATTCCCTTTCCTCAAACCCCATATACATACAATACTCACGTATATTAACGCCTTCTGGTCACGGGTTAATGTGCATATATATAATAAATGTAATGCATGAATAAATTGTATACATAGAACTGGACCCATGAGCAGAAGGAACAATCACAAACGGGGGTACAAGAATATCACATACTGAAGTACTCCTAATGCTTCTAAGAGTATAATAATATGGAAGCTCGTTTACTCACTTGTTGGTTTATTTCATAAGATCATGCCAAAATGAAGAAGGAAAAGCCTTAACATACCTTAATGACTCTTTAATCGCTTAACATCCTCCTTCCAAATTGCAAAGTCTACATTCAAGAGGAATTACACTAAAGTTAAGTCTAGAAGAAACACTCTTAAGCTCACACTAGCATAGTTAACAAATTAACGAAATTTGGGCAGCATTTCCCCTGTATCATCAACTTCCACCAAATGACGAAACAACTCCCAAACAATAATAAAAACATCCATAATATCACAATCAAGGAGTCATATTCAATTAAACCCTAAGTTGCGTCGAAATCCCCTTTTTAAGTTCACTCAAAGTCATCTTCTTCATTGCCCCATCCATGGCTTCTCCACTTTCATTCTTTTCCTTTCTAACAGGTACTAAACCTTCATATCAACTCAATCTCAAGAATAAGATAAAGAACATACCTTATAACCAAATAACTTCACTCAACTTCCTCCATGGTCACATTCAACACTACTTTGAAAAGGAGCAAGAATCTTCACCTTCCATGGATTACCTCAAGCTCTTGATGTTGATCTTCTCTCTCGATGATGTGGAAAGGTGGGGAGGTTTTTAGAACCTTCAAAATCTCTCAATAGGACTCTAAAATGGTAAGGAAATAAGTAAGGGAAGGTGGAAATGAATTTGAGGCCGTTTGGGTTTTAAAAAGGTGGTCAAAATACACCCCGACCAACTTTGCAAAGAATGTGCGGCTCAGCACACTTCTCCCTTGGCCTGGCCAGAAAGGCCAGCCATTTTGGCAAGTTGGCGCCCAGGGTGCGGGTCAGCGCATTGAGTGTGCGACCGCACACTGCCTATTTTCTCCTGGTTTTGCGAAAATGTGATCTTTTCGATTCGTTTGATCTCCAATCCTTATGGAACCTTCTTGGCACTTGTCAAGAACTTCATTAACCATCTAAGGGACCTTATATATTTTCTTCAAGGTGATGCTAGGCAATGCATAATTAGACCTTAAACTTAAGCTCCTCCGACGAATTTGCTCCCTTTACCTTAAATGCCTTTGGAATCTTAATTAGAATCCTCAATCATCCCTTTTTACTTATAAGGGCTTCATATCCACTTTAGGTTTACATTGACACGTTCATAATGCGAGCGACACAAAAATCCAAGGTGTAATATTCTCCCCTCTTAAGAACATTCGTCCCTGCATGTTAAACTTTCAAGCATTCTATAAAATTTTGCCAGAGTTTCTCCTATAAATGTACCCATCCACCCTGTACACAGCAACCAAAAATAATGTCATACAGGGCCACATACTACAATATACAACACCGTGGCCACACATGACCAATCACAATAACTATACTTAAAACTACCTGGGGATGATGATGCTCCACACTGAGTCTCATGGGATGGCGGAAACATATGCGGGTAATTTGTCTTCATCTCCTCTTCAGCTTCCCAAGTCATTTCCTCAACATTGTTGTTTCTCTAAAGCACTTTAACAGAAGCTACATCCTTAGTCCTCAATCGACGGACTTGTCTATCCAATATAACTATAGGGACCTCCTCGTATGATAACAACTCAGTCACCTGGATATTATTTACCAGTACAACTCTCGAAGTATCTCTTATACATTTACGGAGCATGGACACATGAAATACCGGATGTACAGACTTCAACTCAGAAGGTAGCTCCAACTCATATGCCACCTTACCCACTGTACGAATAATTCTAAATGGTCCTATGTATTGAGGGCTCAATTTACCTTTCTTTCCAAATCTCATTACTCTTTTCATTGGTGACACTTTCAGAAAAACCAATCGCCTACCTTGAACTCTAACTTGCATCGGCGATTATCTGCGTAGGATTTCTGTCGACTTTGTGCTGCTAGCAATCTTTCCCGAATCATTTTCACTTTATCAACTGCTTGCTAGATTAAATATGGGCCCACAAACTGGTTTTCTCCAATCTCAAACCACCCTATAGGGGATCTACATCTCCAGCCATATAAAGCCTCATAAGGAGCCATCTAAATACTGGAATGATAGTTGTTATTATAGGCAAACTCGATAAGAGGTAAATGATCATCCCAACTGCCTTGAAAGTCAAGTATACAAGCTCTCAACATATCCTCAAGTGTCTGTAGGGTACGCTCCGCTTGTCCATCAGTCTGCGGGTGAAATGCAGTACTAAGACTCACCTGAGTTCCCAATCTATTCTGAAAAGATTTCCAGAAGTTAGCTGTGAAATGTGCTCCCCTATCTGAAATAATGGCTGTAGGAACACCGTAAAGTCGTACGATCTCTCTAAGATAGAGCTTCGCATAATCTTCAGCTGCATAAGTGGTTCTGACGGGCAAGAAATGAGCAGACTTTGTAAGTCTATCAACTACGACCCATATTGAATCATACTTCCGTTGCGTACGGGGCAAACCTGTAATGAAATCCATATTAATCACCTCCCATTTCCATGTTGGAATCTCTATAGCCTGCAATAAACCTCCGAGCTTCTGGTGCTCTATCTTGACTTGCTGACAATTCGGGTACTGAGCAATAAACTCCGCTACATTTTTCTTCATACCATTCCACCAATACACTTCCTTGAGGTCATGATACATCTTTGTTGTGACCATATGGATAGAATAGCGAGAATAATGGGCTTCCCCCATAACCTGTTGACTGAGGCCTGCAATATTAGGAACACACATTCTATCTCGATATCTGAGTACTCCATCTCCTGTGACCAAGAAGGGTGTCTTTTATTTTTGTGGGGCTGTATCTCAGTAATGAACTAGGACAGGATCCTCGTACTGATGCTCCTTTATCTCAGCTACCAAAGATGACGTCGCTGTATCTTGAACTGTAATTCCTATATTACCTGTGTCTATCAACCTGACTCCCAAACTAGCTAACTTACAAACATCACGGGCTAGCTCCCTCTTCTCTGGCTGCAGATGTGACAGACTACCCATAGACTTATGACTAAGAGCGTCGACTACTTCATTGGCCTTCCCAGGATGGTAAAGAATATCTACATCATAATCCTTTAGTAACTCTAGCCATCGCCTCTGATGAAAATTCAAGTCATTTTCCTTAAAGATGTATTGGAGGCTCTTATGGTCAGTATAGATATCGACATGAACACCATATAAATAATGCCTCCACATTTTCAAAGCATGAATCACCGTAGCTAACTTAAGATCATGGGCTGGATAATTCTTGTCGTGCTTCTTCAGCTGTCTAGAAGCATAAGCAACAACCTTACCGTGCTGCATCAATGCACAGCCTAACCCAACACCTGAAGTATCACAATAAACCACATAAACCTCTGCCCTCTCGGGAAGAGTCAGAACGGGCGATGAGATCAACTTGTCTTTCAATATCTGGAAACTCTGCCCACATGTGTCCGTCCACTGAAATTTAGCTGACTTCTGAGTCAGCTTGGTCAATGGGGCTGAAAGAGAAGAAAATCCTTTTACGAACCTTCTGTAATAACCAGCCAAACCCAAGAAACTACGTATCTCCGTTGGTGTCATGGGCCTCAACCAATTCTTCACAGCCTCAATCTTTTGAGCATTTACTCTAATGCCTTTATCTGAAATAATGTGGCCCAAAAAAGCCACAGAGTTCAACCAGAACTAGCACTTGGAGAACTTGGCATACAACTCTCTACCTCAAAGAACTCCAAGCACTGCTCGTAGATGTTCTGCCTGCTCAGCCTCTGACGGTGAATAAACCAGAATATCATCTATAAATACAATCATCAATAGATCTAGGAAAGGTCTGAATACACGATTCATCAAGTCCATAAACACCGCTGGAGCATTAGTTAACCCGAATGACATAACACGAAACTCAGAGTGACTATACCTAGTCCAAAATGCCATCTTCGGAATATATTCCTCCTTCACCCTAACCTGATGATATCCCGATCTCAAATCTATCTTCGAAAAATATTTCGTGCCTTGCAGCTTATCAAACAAGTCATCAATCCTCGGAAGTGAGTACTTATTCTTTACCGTCACTTTATTCAACTGCTAATAATCAATACACATTAGCAAGGAGCCATCTTTCTTTCTCACAAATAATACCGGCGCTCCCTACGGTGATGTACTAGACCTAATAAAGCCCTTCTCAAGTAAATTCTTCAATTGCTCTTTCAATTCTTTCAATTTCGCAGGTGCCATTCTATAAGGAGGAATAGATATTGGCTACTTATTTGGCAATAAGTCAATGGAGAAATCGATTTCCCACTCTGGCGGAATGCCTGGAATCTCATCTGGAAACACTTCTAAAAATTCATCCACCACAGGAACGGACTGAAAGGTCGGTGACTCTACTTGAACATCCTGAACCCGAACTAGGTGATAAATGTAACCTTTTCTGATCATCTTCCTTGCCTTAAGGTAGGAAATAAACCTACCTCTCAGCGAAACAGCCTTGCCCTTCCACTCTAGGACTGGCTTGCCTGGAAACTAAAATCGAACTATCTTTGTTCTGCAATCAACATTAGCGTAACAGGAAGCCAACCAATCCATACCCATAATAACATCAAAATTAATTATGTCTAACTCAATCATATCTGTTACGGTATGACGATTGCAAACTATCACTACACAGCCTCGATATACTCACCTAGCTATGACTGGATCACCAACTGGCGTAGACTCTCAAAAGATTTTATCAACTCGGGCTCTATCCCAAACTTGCCGGCAACAAATGGCGTAATATATGATAAAGTAGAACCTGGGTCAATCAGTGGATACACATCATAGGAGGAGACTAATAATATACCTGTGACAACATCAGGAGATGACTCACGATCCTGCCTACCAGCTAGTGCATCTATGCAGTGCTGAGGACCACTTGAGCTGGATGCTCCATTCCTCCCTCTACCTCATCCTGCTAGTGTCTGAGAAAATTGCCCTGAAGGGCGTACTCTGCGGACCCTGTGGGCTAAACCATACTCCCACTCTCTCTCATCGGACACTGTCGCACCCTGTGAGCTAGCTGGCCACAAGCATAGTAACCATCTGAGCCTAGCCGACACTGATCTGCATGTAACTTGCAACACTTGGCACACCGTGGCAAAGGAGGTCTCATCTGGCCTAACTCTGGTCTGTGCTGAGAGCCTGATGCTCTAGAACTCTAGCCCGCTCTAGAATAAGGAACCCGATCAAATCTCGGACCTGAAATTCACGGAGATAAACTCCCTGCTGAATGGAAAGGATATCTGGAATATTGCTGCCTCTGTCCTCCCCTGGACTCACCCCCGATATCTAGAGATCTGGCCCTCTTGCCCTGGCCCCGGTCACGGTCATGGTCTGTCCTCCGCTGACGCTTGCGGTCCTCTAAATTCTGTGCATATGCCTGTATACGGGAGATGTCCATGCCTGGCTGTAATGCGGTAGTTGTACAAGCATCTATCAAATATGGCCCTAGAACCGCCATAAAGCGATGAACTTTATACTCCCTCTCAGCCACCATGGCTGGGGCATATCTAGCCATAGAATCAAAATACACATAGTACTCCTGGACATTCATAATGCCCTACTCGATACGCAAAAACCTATCTGCTTGGGCTCGCCTGACTTCAGGAGGTAAATAATGGTGAATGAAAGCATCTAAAAACTCTCACCACACAGCTGGAGAGGCATTCTCTCCCCTAGATAACTCCCAAATCTGATACCACTGTACTGCACTATCACAAAGCCTATATGAAGCCAACTCCACTGACTCGACCTCATCCATGTGTATAACCCTCAAGGTCCTCTGCATACCATTAATGAAATCCTGGGGGTCCATATTTTGCTTTACCACAGAAAACTCAGGAGGACCTAACCCAAGGAAGGTTTTAACCCTCAAACTACCGGCCCTGTCTGCCAGGTTAACACCAACTCCCTGTCGCTGAGCTTGGGCAGCTACTAATCTAGTCAATACCTACACAACATCCCGCACATCCTGGCCTGGTATATGCGGCTGAGGAACTGGGGTAGGTGCTGGAGGCGGGGTATGCGACGTCTCAGACGGCCCCTCATTCTGAATTTCTGGGCCCTCATGGCCTGCCGAGTATGGCTAGTGGCCTCACCGGCCGCTCTCTTACCCTTCTGTGCAGCTGTGGATTTCTTGCGGGGCATCGCTGAAATCAGGACAACTCATCAGAAAGTGAACACAATGGCTCTATCGCACAATCTAAGAGAGAAAGAATGACATCATCCTAAATGTCATGTAGCCTCCTATTTATAAGCGTGGTGAACAACACACCCATAAACAAGACTCTACAAGACATGGTCTGTAGACAACCCTAGGACGGGACTGCTCTGATACCACTTCTGTCACGACCCAACCTGATGAGTCGTGACGAGTGTCTGACCTCTAGTGACCAAACACCCCTATACTTATCTCTAGACAATACTGAACATTAAGGGCCCATAGAATCGAAATCGAACTCATACCGCCTCGTGAGAGGGTGACATCATGAAATACGTACAATCCGAATATATACATACATCGAAAGAACGATGCAAGCCACTAGGTCGCTACATATACTGTACACAAAAGAATAGAAGCTGACAAGGTTACATCATCTGACTAATACATACAACTGTCTATAGACATCTACTGGAATAAAAAAAGCCTGTAGAAAGGATAGGACAGGGCCCCATCCCATATGCATGTACATATCAAAAGGGCTAGCATACCAAAATAGACTGCAACTCCGGATCAAATGGAGCGCACTGCCCACGGCTGGATAGAAGTCCTACTAAGCTTGACCACCCGTCGCCTACCCGAACTGCGGGGCGTGAACGCAGCCCCCACAACAAGGGAGTCAAGACGGATAATGTACCGAGCATGTAAAGCATAAAAGTAAAGATAAGTATAAAAATCATGGCGAATGAACTCAAATATCACTGACTTTCCACATAGATTTGTATGAACCAGTATCTGTAAGCATGTGCATAAATTTGTATAACTGGCAATGCCTTTTTGGACGCATAATAGGCATGCTCTCAACTATAATCATACTCATGCCTATCAATGTAGGCATACGTATATATGTGTATATAACGCCTGACAAGCCTCTTTGGGCATCCCATCATATCATATCGGCATCTCGGCGGCCATCATCATCATCAAATACATTACTGCAGTACGTGTAGCCCGATCCTTAAATCATCATTATGGTGCACCAGCTGATCAGGTGGTAATGTGTATATAACGTCATTCTTTTTCCTCATACCCCATAGACATACAATACACGCGTATATAACGCCTTCTGGTGATGGGTCATTATGCATATATATATTGAATGTAATGCATGAATAAGCTGTATACATAGAACTGGACCCATGAGCAGAAGGAACAATCACAAACGGGGGTACAAGAATATCACAGACTGAAGTAGTCCTAATGCTTCTAAGAGTAGAGTAATATGAAAGCTCGTTTGCTCAGTTATTGGTTCATTTCGTAAGATCATGCCAAAACGAAGAAGGAAAAGCCTTAACATACCTGAATGACTCTTTAATCGCTTAACGTCCTCCTTCCAAATCTCAAAGTCTACATTCAAGAGGAATTACACTAAAGTTAAGTCTAGAAGAAACACTCTTAAGCTTACACTAGCGTAGTTAACGAATTAACGAAATTTAGGCAGCATTTCCCCTATATCATCAACTTCAACCAAATGATGAAACAACTCCCAAACAACAATAAAAACATCCATAATATCACAATAAAGGATTCATATTCAATTAAACCCCAAGTTGGGCCGAAATCCCTTTTTTAAGTTCACTCTAAGTCATCTTCTTCATTACCCCATCCATGGCTTCTCCACTTTCGTTCCTTTCCTTTTTAACAAGTACTAAACCTTTATATCAACTCAATCTCAAGAATAAGATGAATAACATATATTATAACCAAAGAACTTCACTCAAATTCCTCCAAGCTCACATTCAACACTACTTTGAAAAGGAGCAAGAGACTTCACCTTCCATGGATTACCTCAAGATCTTGATGTTGATCTTCTCTCTTGATGATGCAGAAAGGTGGGAAAGATTTTACAACCTTCAGAATCTCTCAAGAGGACTCTAAAAAGGTATGGAAATAAGTGAGGGAAGGTCGAAATGAATTTGGGGCCGTTTGGGTTTTAAAAAGGTGGTCAAAATACACCCCAACCAACTTTGCGAAGAGTATGCGGCTCAGCACACTGAGTGTGCAGCTGCACACTCCTCCCTCAGCCTGGGTAGAAAGGCTGGCCATTCTGGCAAGTTGGTACCCAGTGTGCGGGTCAGCACATTGAGTGTGCGCCGAACACTACCCATTGTCTCCCGGTTTCGTGAAAATGTGATCCTTTCGATTCGTTTGATCTCCAATCCTTATGGAACCTTCTTGGCACTTGTCCAGAACTTAATTAACCATCTAAGGGATCTCATATCTCTTCCTCAAGGTGATTCTAGGCAAAACATAGCTCAAATATATGAAACTTCCAAAACATGGTTCAACCTTAAGCTCCTCCGACGAACTTGCTCCCTTTACCTCAAATGCCTTTGGAATCTTAATTAGAATCCTCAATCATCCCTTTTAACTTATAAGGGCTTCATATCTACTTTAGGTTTACATTTTCACGTTCATAATGCAAGCGACACGTAACTCCAAGGTGTAACAGTTTTCATCCTTGGCTCGTTCGGTTGTGATCACATTAGGATATGTTTTGGCTTGTAACGTTGGCTTAGGGATGGGTAAGATACTTTTTTGATATTAGTGACTCACCCTCCTTGAACAGTACAACATCTCTTCACCTTAATTCACCTCTTTTCTTTCCAACCCCTTTATTTTCTTTCAAGTTTTCGACCTCGATGTGGTTTTATTCCTAACCAACTTGCAAATCTTTTTGTGTCACTATTTTCTGATTCTTCTCTTTTTTTATTTTATTTTTATTTTTTATATATGCAACTACCACATCGAATTTCCACTAGCAAACTCCACCACTCCTAACTTATGTTTTTAACATCAACTCCACATTTAATTCGCCCCCAACTTAGGCATTTTACCTCATTTATCTAGTAGCATCAAGGAGGGAACGGGTGCGAAGATGGATTAATTATACAAAGGGTAAGGTTTCATAATTGGCTAACCAAGAAAAAGGTCAAAAGGGTCAAAAAGGGAAACTAGGGATATTTGAAATATTTGGTAAGGCATATTTAGGCACAGTGACTATTTACACAAAGAAAGCCTAAGATCATCTCTCAACCAAACTAAATTTCGGATTTCAAACAAGACTAACCAGGCAAGTTCTAGATTATACATGCATAAACAGAACCAAACTAACAACTCACACACACATTGGCATAAGGACAATTATTTTTTTACTTATGACTTCCTAAGTAATCATTTATCACACACAATACCCCAATAATCATAATGTCATACAAAGAATCAATCATGTCAACCAATAACTGTTCTAATTATGTATTTTCAAATTTTCGAGAGGTCCAAAAATTTCAACACACCATAACAACATGCCATCAATTACAGAGTAACACCAAATAAATCACAACTACTCTATTCCACCTAAGCAATATCCTAAACATGCCAGTTTCAACAAAATAAAACCCATCGGGAAAAGAACTCTGGCAAAGAAAAGCCAAGGAGGTTCCAAAATAATATTTACACTACAACAATGCCAGAAATTCCACCCCAACTGAAAATCATGCAATGTCCCCAATGCATCAACTGTAAATACTCTAAGGGCAAGGGATATTTGGCAGCACTAGGTGCTAGGATCAGTCGGAGGCACTGGTCCCCCCGATGTCTGGACTGGGGTTAATGCTGACTCATCCCTCGTGGTGCTACTAGAGGATGCACCAGTTATATTGCTCATTGGTGCTGGAGGGAGATTGTCAAATATAGATCTCATCGTAGTAATCTGAATATGCTTCTCCTCCTCCTCCTCCGCTGTTCGGGCCAGCATCTCCAACTCTGGTTCCTAAGGAACTTCATCTCCTGCTACCTGTTTCCCTCTATCATCTCAGGATGCGGTATCCTCCTCAGGCATTAAACTCACGACGCTTATCAATGATGAGAGGTCCACCTTGCTCGGCTGAGGGTGCTCCTCCACAACACTCTGCTCACGAGTCCATAAGTATAGAACATCAGACTTTAGCCAGTCTAGCTCAGCTCTCATACCCATCAAATCACCACCTGGACCCGCACGCTTCAAAGCAACTAGCCGTGCCTCAAATCTGTCAAGTCTCGCCTGATATAACTCCTGGGCCTGGTTGGAAGCGACTGTCACTGGTGCTAGGGCAATGTTGATCTGCCTCTTCACATGCCTCTCCGTTTGCCGAGCTAAATTTTTTGACTGCTCATCAGCCTCCGCAGCCTGAATCACCACTCTTTTAAAATTTTCTTTGTTGAATACAAATGGGTCTTGGGACAACAGCTGTGTGGCTGGAGGAATAGTGTGGGCTATTTATTCCCTAGATGGATGCACGGGTATAGTGCTAGCCTCGAGGACCCGCAGGTATAGCCGGGCTTCAATGGCGACCGGAGGGCCGGGTCACCGCTCGGTGTGGGAAATGCCCCGGCGAGGGCACCTCGCAGCATCGTCCATAGCCTTAAAATCCGCCCGGTCACCCTCAACTTGCTCCTC
>NW_026725601.1:0-55279 GCF_029784015.1 Lycium ferocissimum
AAGTCGCCCAAGCCCCCCCTCTAATGTTAAAACGGTTTTTATTTTGGGGTAAATATAAAAAAAGGGCCCAACCCCGTCTAAATGGGACAACCCCCACGGGTTTTTGGGTCTCGTGGGAGCCACAATGTGTTCCTTTTGTCTCCTGCAAAGCATAACATGTCGAGAATGGAAAGGGATATCTTGTCGGCGGAGGGGGCATTTCTTCCGGGGGTCGATTTTCCTTCGTGGGGGAATTTCCTTCCCAAATTCAATCGTCTATATCCCCTCAATCCCCCACGCCCGAATACTTTGTTGGCCCTTGTTTATATTCTATAAACATACCAACATAAGCTTATTAAACAATTCACGTTCAAAAATGCGATGAAATGATAAGAAGTAAAGTGAAAAACCTTTAAATCTAGATATTTGTGCAAATAAGGTAGCCTTAACATACCTTATCCCCTTAGCTGTATCTCTACCCCCATTGAAAATCTACACAAAGACCAAGTACCAATTTTTAGACAAACGTCTCATATAACAACCTTAATCTCCTTTTAAGCAACAACCCCAATTCAATCCCCAAAACATCACTAAAATACCCTTTAATGATTAAATTTTTATCACCATACAATCAATTCTTTTCCCTCTCCCTAAAATAACCCTCAAGTCCAACTTGACCCTTATTTCTACAACTTCCATAACTATATTCTCTTTACTTAAACCACTAAAATCTTGAAAATTCTTAAATAAAAGGGGGAAAATCTTTTTACACCTTGAGGGGTCTAAAATTAGGGGCCCACTTTTAAAAATTAAAAAACTTTAAACCCTAGGGAAAGCCTTTTCCCAAAACGGGGTTTTTCGGGCTGGGTATACTAAATTCCCTATGATGAAATGTTGGGGGAAAAATATTTAGGGCTTTCTGATTTCGAGTTGAAAATAAAAAAAATCAGGGTCAAATATGAGGTTAAAGAAAGTTCCGTGCCGGTTTTTGGGCGGTCACACCCCGACTGTCGTTGCGGACCCCCGACCTTTTACCCCCCGCAAAGAAGTTTAGGGAATCTGTGACACGCAATTACTTGAATGTCGCGGCCCGTGTTGGTGTCGGTTTAAATAAATTTGGATTGCGTGATTCAATTCTTTAAATTCAATCCCAAATTACCAATAATACCCCCGGGACCTTTTTGCACGGGGGAAAACACTTGGACCCCCAAAACTGGGCACGGTCTCTATTCCAAAGGGATACCCCCTAGGGAAAACCCTGTTCTCTACATGAAAATGGGAGGCCCCGGAACGGCACTTCGTTCCCCTTTCCATAAAACTATTTTGGCCGGTTATTTCATTTATTTGATGCCCTTTTTCCCATTTATTACTTTCCCAAAAACAGCATTGGGGGCAAATCTAGGGTATTCTTGGCGAAAATTTTTTTTAAGTTCTTTAATCCCTTTTCTATTCCATTGTCCTTATTACCTTAGAATCCAATTATCTTGTTAGTTCATTAAGTGATTGAAGATTAAAGTGTGTTTAATAAGTTATTCTTTCTAGACTACAAATCATGATTTGTTGGTTGGGTTAGCTTAACAGCATTGAATTGATGATTAGAATATTTTATTTCATAACTACCTAATTAATGGCTAATTTATGGAATTGGAAGTTAGGGTTTATACCAATTTGGGGTTTTTGCCTAGAATCTGAAATTGAGTTAGATTGTTGATTATTCTAGATTGCTATTGATAGGTGATCACCTAGAGATTTAATCTCATGTTGGGACCTTTATATTATATTTCACCTTTCTAGTTCATAAATCATATTCCATAGGTTGGGGATTTAGTGTTCATTGAATAGAGCTAGGGTTCGTTTGATGTTCTTGATTTAATTCCATGATTGAATATTCTTAGACTTTCTTAATCTCGAGACATAAAAGGAAAGGAAAGGCTAAGGTGTGATTGTTAGTGATATTGCTATTTGGCACTTCCCGGGTAGGTTACGATTTATGAGTAAGACTCATTTTAGTGGAAATATATTTAGAGACGATATTGTCGGAGAAAGCATACAAACCTTTGGGTATAGTTGGATTGGATATTGTCTTGGTTAGGCCTGTTGTGTGATTGGGGTTAGCCAGCCCGTTGTATTATGACTTATCTTGTGTTATTGACTTGTTGACATTTGCCACGTGGAGATGATATATATTGGAGACTTTGATATATCTGATTATGATTTTGTGCTAACTCGTGTTGTCATTTTGATACGAGTTGTGATTGATTATGGCTTATTGTGTAGCCTTATCATTGGTGACTTATGTGCCTGTGAAATTACTTGTGGAGAGTTGTGATCCATTCTGCGGCTTATTGTAGCCTTTTTCATGATATTATTGGTACTTGTCGTAGTACTTGCGTATTAAATTGATTATTGACATTGAACTCATACACATTTAAAAATTATCCTTGTTATATCCCGTATTTGTACGTCGGGATAATGAGTCAACCAGCAAGTTAGGGACAGAGCCTATTCGGGATCCCGGGTCGAGATTTTAACCACTGAGTGTGTTTTTAGAACATAAGTTGTTCATGATATTGATTACGGAATACTAAGGAAAGTTGGGGTTAAATGTTATTTTTAGAAAGTAATTAGTTCAAAAAAAAAAAAAAAAAAAAAGGGCCATGTGGTAAAGCCAGCCTACCTTGGTGTGGGCCATGGCCACATGGTTGGCTAATGTGGAAATAAAGATGACTAAGTCATCTTATTTCCTCATCTTCACCCTTAAATTTTCAAAACTTGAAGAACAAGAGCAAGCAACCATTCGACCATGAGAGCCAAATTGAGGTCCAAAAATAACAATCGAAAAATATTTTCTTCTAGCAATTCAACCAATTGGAAGGGTCTCTTCAACGTGGAGTATTTGTTGGAACAAGCAAAGCACTCGATCTTGCAAAAACAAGTCCCTAGCCGAGTAGAAAGAAGTGGGTGGAAGAAGGTATGGATCAATCTTCTCTTTTATATGTTATGAATGGTTTGTGGATGTTGTAGTATGTAGAAATGAATGAAAATCATGAAAATATGGATGTTGGTGTTGAACCGTGTGTGGGGTCATAGCCGTGAGTGTGTGTGGTGATGTGGGAGTGATGAATTAATGGTATTTAGCATGTTTGCATGTTGTTGTAGCGTGTAGAAATGGATAGAAATCATGGAAGTGGTATGTTGATGTTGTGGCCGTATGTATGGTGTTGGGCCGTGTATACGTAATATGTATGCAAAAAAATGAATTAATTTTATTTAGCGTTTTGGTTGTTGTTGTCATGTGGATTCTATGTTGATAATGAAGTTTTATGATTCAAGTTGAGGTTGTAATGGTTGTGGGCTGATTTGGAAGATAATGTAATTCTTATGTAGATTCTATATTTATGATGATGACATTGCTAACGTGTAGATTGTTGGTGTAGTTAAGTTGAAGGTTTTTGGAAGAAGAAATGTGTTAGTGTTGTTTATGTTGAGTTGGGGAGATTTCGGGTAAAGGTGGTGGTGTGGTTGGATTGTTTGAAATATTGTGTGAATTGTTTAAAGTGTCTTGAATATTGTTTGAATGATTTTGATTAGTAATTGAACGTGTGAGTATTGGTGTTAGTTTGATTATATGCGGCTGAATTGAATATAAGTGAATTTCGTCGCATTATGTGAAAGAAAGGTTGTTAATGTTAGGATCGTTTTTGAATAAATTGTCGATGTTGTTAGAATGTTATTAGTATGGTTGTTGATGAATTTGGCGAAGTCGAATTCTCGAGGTGTTGCATTTACAGGGGAAATGCGCTAATTACGTAGAATTAAGTTCTTAGTTTGGAAGCGAATTCCTAAGTACCTTTAGCTAATGTTTGGTTTAATGACGCATTGTAGATCTTGGGAAGTCCCACGACGTAAGTTTGGATTAGCTTGGAGAGCAGACAAGGTATGTAAAGCTCACCCTTTCTTTCTTTGGCATGTCTTAGACGTAGGGAAGAATCATACGAGCTTCGGGGGTAATTCTATTCTTACGATCCCGAGCGTGTTTACGACTTTTATTCACTGACTGATGTTAACCTTTTTAGTGTAGCCATGTCATGATCATTGTGTCCTTTGTATTGATTTTAAATGCTACGTAAATTTCATTCTTAAAAGATTCGAAACTCTGACGACCGTGCTTTCACAAGGCTCGGATCGCCTCGTATGCCATTAGAAGGATTCCGTAGCGTGTGATGACTCCTAACTTCCATAGGTGGGCTCGGATTGGTTTGATACTTGTCCGTGGGCCCCAGAACGTTCCTTTGTATAGTTCTAATGGTTTGTTGGAAAAGAACCTAATATGCTTAGTATTCCGACCCCGAGGTGTGGTTACTTATTTATTTTACCGCGTTAAAATGAAAGATTGTTATGCATATGATTAGATACGTGGCTATGATTTCTAAAGTCCGGTTTGATATGTTAGAGGATGTCGAAAGGTATTTGCTATAACTATTGTCCCGATTTTCAAATGATAGTTCGTTTACTTTGTTTCATCGAGTCTTTGAAATGATTTATGTGCGCTATGGTTTCTGTTTCACTGCTCGTGCATGCCTCGATACATACTTTCGGAGTCCCCGGGCCGAGTGCCGTATTCGTCACGGGTTGTTGCATTGTTCACGAGTCCCCTCACTAGAGGGCCGAGTGCGGATATATATATTTATATGATGATATGATGATGTGATAATATGGGGATGGCGTCCCATTCACCGAGTCCCTCGCTGAATGGCCGTCGGTATATATATATATATATGATTATATGTTCCGCAGGGTCCCTCACTAGTGAGGCACTCGTTCCTTTTCACAATCATAACCCATCCTGTAGTATGAAACTTACATATATATATATTATGTGATTACATGCTTTTTATACATATGATGATTATACGGGAATGATATTCGTACCCACAACCCCATATCTATGGGCCTCCCTCGCATATGACGGGAGGCCGCGGATAAGCATACGCAATATGTGTATATAATGATTTGGACAAGGCACTAAAATAGCTGACACGCGTGATACATGATTCGAGAAAGAAAAAGTTTTTTTGATTTTTGAGTATGTAAAACCTGTTTCGCGTAGAATTTCGGTTCGAGGTTATAGAAATAAGTATTCTAAAATCTATGCGCTGTGCATCTACACAAGAGTCGGTAACCAAGTCATATCATAAAACACGTATTCATCGTATGTACCCGGCCCGCTGAGGACTTCGATGGGGGGGGCTGGGTTTCATGTCGCAGAAAACAAATATAATAATCGGTGCTTATTTTATAAACATAAATCGTATGTCAAAAACATATACATATATGTCCATTGGACCAACCGTGAGCGACCGGCTCTGCCGCCAAATTTTTATTTCATCATGCCGGCGGTTTTATATTCTCGAACATCTCCTCTGTCGCATCATATTTCAAAATCACTTTGGTCATCATACTCTTTTTCTTATGTATATATGCTCATATGTCTATTCGATTGTCGCGCCTGATAATAGCAACCCGGGGCCTGTCCCAGTAATAATGATTACAGAATCGTAGGAATCATATTTTCTTCATATGGCATAAACATTTACAAGATTCATAAATGTGGGTTGTGGGTAGCATTGTTTAGTGGTGTTTGTCCGTAACAATCCTTATTTAAAGGCATCTAATCAAAATTTAATACAAATAAGTTGTATCGAGGAGATATGAAAATATTAATATGTCATTATATGTGTGCGCGATATCCGAGTTAGGGAATGTTATGAGCCTTTATGTTACGTCATAAGTTCTTATTATGTTGGCTATAAGACTTTTGAAATTCCATCCTTTGAAAACATAAGAACCTTAGCTTGATAGAATAAGTCTTTAGGCACGGGAATAAAATACGCATCTAGGCTCGGATTCTAAAGTGGAAATTACCGAGGTTAGTCATAGCCTAATGAATTTTCTGACATACCAAAGAGAAGGGAAAATAACGCCTTACATACCTCGTCGTCGCAAGTAAATCAAGTCTCAACTCTCGGATGCTCAAATCTACATAACGCCTATACAGAACATTTAGCCATACGCATTTCGCATTCAATTCCAAATGAACATTGAATTCTACGAAATTCGTGACATTTCCCTGTAAATCTGGATTTCGACTCGTACGTCATCAACAACCAAACCAACAACCAAACTAAAATACCAATAATCAATTCGGCATTCCAACATTAATAGTTCTTTCTACGTCGTCAACATTCGCAATATTCAACATTAAACAACACTCATAATATAGTCAACACTGACTACTACGTTCAATCTAATATCGCGTTTATACATTTGATTATAATCCAAAACCATACAAACAATATTCAAGAACGTTTTAAACAATATACAATTTCCAAACAACTTGATTAAGGCTCAACTCAGATTTGTCTCTGCGATAACATGATCTACATTCTTTCCTTCAAATTCATGAATTACACTAATAATCCACACATTAACAATATAATCGGGATAATTACCTAAAATTCACATAAACTTCCAAACCATCCCACCAACTTAATATTATTTTGAGTCATCAAACTTGCATTTTTCGGTGATGACAACTCGTAACGACAATTTGTTCATTTTTCAACACACACCAAGGCCATTCGGCCAACACCAAACATACACCCATAGATGATTTTCATTCTTTTTCTACACATTACAACAACACGAACATGCTAAATACTTAAATCATTATTACTCCACGTTTCGCGGGGGAGAGTACCTCAACATTCATGGCTCGGACTTGATTTCTATCATGGATTTCTTCCATTTTAGGATACAACAACACATATAAACCACCTACAACACAGAGCTTAAACTTCCTTTCTTCTTACTCCACAACTTGCCTAAAGTTGTGCCCAATGATGTGAGCAATCAACGCGCTGCCCACGTTAATAGCACCCTTGAATTAGTAGATTTGCATGAAGAAATTATTTTTTTGATGGCTTGATCTTGAGCTTGAAAGTAGCGGTAGAAAAATAGGCGATATTTTTGTCTCCCGAGTTTCTTGATTTTCTAAAGTGAAGGGGAAGGTGAATAAGATGACTCTTAGTTATCTTTTAAATTTCATATATTGGCCAACCATGTGGCCATGGCCCACGAGTGACTGACCACTTAACCCCTCTTATTTTCTCTTTTATTTGCTTTTTTTTTTTGTTGAATTTTGACTTTTCAAAAATACATACTTACTAAAAATGGAATATGACTCCAAATGCTTTAATATTTCGGCCAATGAAGCCACACACGGTTTGAGCTTTTAAAACCAACAAAAGTCTCTACTTCATAGGGCTAACTTGTCAAGGTTGAGATTTTCCGGCGTACAAAAATGCGGGATATAACGTTATATGATTACCGTACATGATGATTATATGATTTCATTCACCGAGTCCCTGTTTTGGAGGGGCGTACGCTATATGTATATAATGATTTGATGATATGATATTAGACACGCATGATACATGATTCGAAAGGCAAGTTTTTGATTTTTGTTCTATACCTATTTCGGTAAATTTCGGTTCGGTCGTGATTCTATCTTTGTATTCGTGCTTTACATGCTCCTCATATTCCGTCAGTTCTTCGGGGGGTGCGTTTCATGTCGCGCATGCGGTACTTGTTTGGGTGAGCGACGACTTAGGATCCCTACCCGGCGGTTTTGGAGTGCTCCTTTGTTCGGAGCCTACACTTTGGTACTGATTCTTTTCTTTTGTATATATGTATATGTCTATTCGGGGGGTACGGCGGGGCTGTCCCGTCATATGGTATTATTTTTCTTAGAGGCACACGTAGACATAAATGTGGGTTGTGGGTAGCATTGTTTAGTGGTGTTTGCGTTCTGTATATTCGCAGGCTGTATATATGATATATGTATATATGTGTGCGCGATGTTGTGCCTTTATGTACGTATAAGTTCTTATTATGTTGGCTATGCTTTGATTATAGTCGATAGATGGGTACGAGTGCCCGGCTCGCTTAGTCACGGCCTACGGGGCTAGGTAGTGACAAAAGTGGTATCGGAGCGGTTCGTCCTCGGAATGTTTACGGGCCGTGTCTAGTAGAGTCTGTTTATCGGTGTGTCGTGCATCACCTCTATAAGAGAGGCTGAGACATTTAGGATGTTATCTTTCCTTCGATCTTAGATCGTGCGATAGGTACTATCGATGATTCGCTTTTTAACGAATTGTTATGCTTTCGGTGATGCCTCGAGAAGCCACGGGCCGCGAGAAGGGCAAGTCTGACGACGGGGGGCGCCGAGGGCCGGAGAGTTATCGGGCCGTCGGAGCTTGTATACGAGAAATTGTGCCCCCGACGGCCCGGTTACGCTACACCGCCGTTGTGGGAGGGACTTGGAGCGACGAGCCGTGTCGGGCGGCTCCGCCGGCTCCGGGGGTTCGGTGTCCGAGATGGCTCCTCGGCCCGGGGGCGGAGGATAGGGCTATGAGAGACGCGATTCGGCTCACTAGATTGGTGGCGGGGCGGGTTCATAGACATGGGTTAGGAGATGATCGTGCGAATAGACGTGATAGCCCGGAAGAGAGCCGTGATTTTCGACTTGTAATCCTCCCGGTTCTTCGGGTCAAAGCCCGGAGGATCCCCGGGGTTTATTCGACGGATGCGGCGTACGTTGCGGTTGATTAAGGCTTCGAGGGCGAGTCGTCGAGTTTGCGTCGTATCGGTTGTATGGAGGAGTACGAGTCTGGGTTGTCGAGGGGCGAGGGTGCTCCTCCCGGCGGTGTGTGGGCCGAGTTTACGGAGGCCTTTCTTGCTTCATTTTACTGCACCCCCGGAGACTAGGCGAGCCATGGTTCGCGGTCTTACATTTGAGCGGGGGCGGCGGGGGTGTCGGGTATAGCCTTGAGTTTGATTCTGGCTGAATATACGCCCTACTATCGTGGATGATATGGGCGGGGGGGTGCATCGGTATGTGATGGGGCTGGATCCTTACTTGATCGATAGGCGCGCGGCGATGGCTTCTCGGCCGGTATGGATATTGCGGGTACGGGCGTTGCCCGGGGTATGGAGGAGCGACATAGGGGCGTCGGCCGACGGGGAGACTACACGGGGGCCAGCCCAAGAGGGCTGGATCGGGTATTCTAGGAGTCTTGAGGCGGGCGGCCTCGCGTGTATGGTAGATATCCTTCTCGGCCGGCCAGTACACCTCCGTAGTTCGCGGATAGAAGGCCGGCGGTACGGAGGTATTCGGGAGGTCGAGAGTCCGCAGCTTCGAGGACGCGGTGGACAGAGGTTCCGGTCAAACGAGGCCACCATTGCCCCGGTGTTCTCGTTGTGGTAGGCCTCATTTTGAGGAATGTCGTCTCGGCACTGGTGCTTGTTTTTCTTGTGGCCGTCAAGGCCATATTATGAGGGAGTGTCCGTACAGGGATGGCCCGGGTGGTGCAGCTCAGCCTACCGGGTCGGGTGCTGGTTCGTCTTCTTCAGTAGCTATGCGCCCTACGGGGCAGGGTATGCCGGCACCAGTAGGCCGCGGTAGAGGCCGCGGCGGAGCTCCCAGTGCTAGCGGTCCTTCGAACTGCATATATGCTTTGGCTAGCAAACAGGATTTGGAGGTGGCACCGAATGCGGATACAGGTATATGAGCCTTTATTGTAACATTTTTATGTTTGTGCATTTACTGTATGAATGTTATTTAACAGCGACAAGTAGAAATTCAAAGGCCGGTAACCAAGTATTTACCGATGTGCAACTAAGGTGTGTCCGTCGCTATTGGGAACTGGTAGTCTAAGATGGAAAATAGTGGTACTCGTAGGTGAAAAGTGAATATTAAGGATCGAAAGAGGGTTAGAGTAATAATTATAGAGGCAAAAGAGTAAGAGACCCTTTTAATTCGGAGGGAAGTGTGTTACGAGAACATCTTGAAATCTGTTAAGACTTCAATTTGCCTCAAATTATGTGATGAAAGTCATGCGGTGAGGTGAATGCGGTTATACTAGCATTAAAGCACCCTATTTTGACAAAAGTTTTGGGGTTAAGCGTCTTTGGGGTGAGAGAAATCATAGGATGGGTGACCCCCTGGGGAGTTTGCTAAAAATCCTAAAGTCAGACACGGGAGAACCAAATGGGAAGTTAGAGTAGTCTAAGGGAATTTAGAATGTACAGAGTGAGCGAAAACCCTAAGAGGTCGCGTAGGCCGAGACGGACTAGACCGGTGAAGAGAAAGAAGGTGCATTACAGTTTTAGAATTAGAGTGGGTGTGAATAATGTTAGGGAATATGTTGTAAGCGAGATAACAGTAATTACGCCCATATAAGTATGCATATGATATCCGGTACATGACTACATCAACGGATGTATGTATCCCGGCAACCAACGTGATGGTATGTGGGAGGCATTAATTGAACAGGGTAACGGAGATTAGGTGAAAAGAAAAACAAATGGCCCAAATGCCGCAAGGTAAGCTGATGCCGTTTCGCCATAGGCTAAGCTTGGGAAAAATTAACACAATGATATTTGGAAATGAAGGAAAGTGAGTAGATAAACAGCGAGAGGGTCAGAATGTCGGAATAAAAGTGCCGCCTAGCTGAAATTGGAAATGCGGGCATAAAGCGAAGTATAATCAGGTAATAATATGAGCGCACCTTTAAAGGGGGGAAGCGAGTGCAAGGAATGCAAGTGTAAGATTAGGACAATTGACACTACAAAATATTTGATATGAACAATCCGTCACAGGTAAGATTCCTTGCCGAGACAAGTTAGTAAGATTCAAGCCGACAAAAAGGGTAGGAGCTAGAATGGCAATTAAGATAGTGCTGAGAATCAATTGTAGAGGCTAAGATGTGGGCAATAGGATTATTCGTTAATGGCACTGCGACCAATGCGTTGTAAGGCGGAAAAATAGAAAACTTCCTATAGTTAGAGGTAAGAACATCAGAGGACTGAATAAAGGAAGGGAAAAGAGTAGGATAGGATAGGCCATAAGCGAATGTTAGGACAGAAGGAATATGTGGGGCAAAGTGAACCAGAGATCTATTCCGATACCGGTTGTAAGAAAAGAGAGGGGCGAAAACAAAGTAAAACATAAGGATTAGTGAAGCCATGCTAAGGTATTTTGGGCTAAATTGAACACCTTTGTATATTCTTGTAAAGATTGTCATATAATGCATGATCGGAAAGTTGAAGCAAGATCTGAATAAAGGGGCGATAGCGGAGTTGAATTAAAGATAAAAAGGTGATCCGAGATAATGTACCTAGAACGTTACAAGTTGAGCAAAGAGGATTATAAGATGATTTAAGCAAGATGATTGGGGCTAGCTGGTTGCTAAAGGAGGGTGAATTTATACGCCAACTTCTTTCAGAATTGTATCAGCCGGTAATGGTTAAAGCAGGGAACGACTATTAGTAGCTCAGAAACGACAGAAATCATATGACGACAATCGGTATCAACACTTACAATTCCAGACTGGCGAATGGGTATGCTTGAAGATAATCCCCATGAAAGGTGTGATGGGACCCCACAAGAAGGAGGAGATGACTTGAGTAGTTGAAGAGAAAATGAAGCAGAAATATGGTTAACAAGTGAGATTGTGCGCTATGGCAATAAAGGCAACTCCCCCCCCCCCCCCGAGATCCTTATACGATTTTATAAGACTAGTTGAACATTCGAGGACGAATGTTCTAAAGGGGGGAAGGATGTTATATCCCGTATTTCGTACGTCGGGATAATCCGAGTCAACCACGATAAGTTAGGGACAAGACTATTCCGGGATACGGAGTCGAGATTTTAACCACAAGTGTGTTTTAAGACATAAGTTGTTTATGATATTGTGGTATGGAATACTAAGGAAAGTTGGGGGTTAAATGTTATTTTTAGAAAGTAATTAGTGCAAAAAAAAAAAAAAAAGGGGGCCATGTGGCCGGCCACCTTGGTGTGGGCCATGGCCACATGGTTGGCTAATACATGAAATAAAAAGATGACTAAGTCATCTTATTTCCTCATCTTCACCCTTAGAATTTTCAAGAAACTTGAAGAACAAGAGCAAGCAACCATTCGGCCATGAGAGCCAAAAATTGAGGTCCAAAAATAACAATCAAAAAAATATTTTCTTCTAGAAATTCAACCAATTGGAAGGTCCTCTTTAACGTGGAGTATTTGTTGGAACAAGCAAAGCACTCATTCTTGCAAAAACAAGTCCTAGCCGAGTGAAAGAAGTGGGTGAAGCAGGTATGGTTTAATCTTCTCTTTTATATGTTATGAATGGTTTGTGGATGTTGTAGTATGTAGAAATGAATGAAAATCATGAAAATATGGATGTTGGTGTTGAACCGTGTGTGTGGGTGTTGGCCGTGAGTGTGTGTGGTGATGTGGGAGTGAAGAATTAATGGTATTTAGCATGTTTGCATGTTGTTGTAGTGTGTAGAAATGGATAGAAATCATGGAAGTGGTATCTTTGATGTTGTGGCCGTATGTATGGTGTTGGAACCCTGTATACGTAATATGTATGCCAAGAATGAATTAATTTTATTTAGCGTTTTGGTTGTTGTTGTCGTGTGGATTCTTTGTTGATAATGGAAGTTTTATGATACAAGTTGAGGTTGTAATGGTTGTGGGCTGATTTGAAAGATAATGTAATTCGTAGATTCTATATTTATGATGATGACATTGCTAACGTGTAGATTGTTGGTGTAGTACATGAGTTTTGGAAGAAAGAAATGTGTTAGTGTTGTTTATGTTGAGTTGGGGAAATTTCGGGTAAGGTGGTGGTGTGGTTGGATTGTTTGAAATATTATGTGAATTGTTTAAAGCGTCCTTGAATATTGTTTGAATGATTTCGGATTAGTAATTGAACGTGTGAGTATTGGTGTTAGTTTGATTATATGCGGTTGAATTGAATATAAGTGAATGTCGTCGCATTATGTGAAAGAAGGTTGTTAATGTTAGGATGCGTTTTGAATAAATGGTCGATGTTGTTAGAATGTTATTGGTATGGTTGTTGATGAATTTGGCCGAGTCGAATTCTCGGGGTGTTGCATTTACAAGGGAAATGCTGCCCAAATTTCTGTAGAATTAAGTGCTAGTTTGGGCAATTCCTAAGTACCTTTAGCTAATGTTTGGTTTAATGATGCATTGTAGATCTTGGGAAGTCCACGACGTAAGTTTGGATTAGCTTGGAGAGCGGACAAGGTATGTAAAGCTCACCCTTTCTTTCTTTGGCATGTCTTAGACGTAAGGGAAGAATCATACGAGCTTCGGGGTAATTCTATTCTTACGATCCGAGCGTGTTTACGACTTTTATTCACCTGTTGATGTTAACCTTTTTAGTGTAGCCATGTCATGATCCTTGTGTCCTTTGTATGATTGAATTTTAAATGCTACATAAGAAATTTTGTTCTTAAAAAGATTCCGAAACTACGAACGACCGTAACTTTCACAAAAGGGCTCAGATCGCCTCGATATGCTCGTAGAAGGATTTCGTAGCGTGTGATGACTCTAACTTCCATAGGTGGGCTCAGATTGGTTTGATACTTGTCCGTGGGCCCCCGAGACGTTCCTTTGTATAGTTCTAATGGTTTGTTGGAAAGAACCTAATATGCTTAGTATTCCGACCCCGAGTGTGGTTACTTATTTATTTAACGAGTCTGAAATGAAGATTGTTATGCATATGATTCCGATACGTGGCTATGATTTCTAAAGTCCGGTTTGATATGTTCGAGGGATGTCGAAAGGTATTTGCTATAACTATTGTCCCGATTTTCGAATGATAGTTCGTTTACTTTGTTTTATCGAGTCTTTGAAATGATTTATGTGCATATGGTTTCTCACTACTCTGCTCGTGCATGCCTCAATGCATCTTTCACCGAGTCCCGGGCCGGGTACGTATTCGTGCACAGTTTCACTGCATTGTTCACCGAGTCCCTCACTAGAGGGCCGGGTACGGTATATATATATTTATATGATGATATGATGATGTGATGATATGGGGATGGCGGCTAGGATGGCATCTAATGATTCTATTCGCCGAGTCCCTCACTAGAGGGCCGGGTACGGTATATATATATATGATTATATGATTACCATGCATGATGATTATATGATTTCATTCACCGAGTCCTTCACTGGAGGGCCGGGTACGCTATATGTATATAATAATTTGATGATATGATATTGACACGCATGATACATGATTCAAAGGCAAGTTTTTGATTTTTTGATTACTATACCTATTTCGGTAAATTTCAGTTCGGTCATGATTCTATCTATTGTATTCCGTGCTTTACATGCTCAGTACATATTCCGTACTGACCCCTTTTCTTCGGGGGCTGCGTTTCATGTCGCGCGCAGTGCAGATACTTGTTTGGGTGAGCCTCCAGCTTAGGATCCCTACCCAGCGGTTTTGGAGTGCTCCTTTGTTCGGAGCCTACACTTTGGCCAGATTCTTTTGGTGTATATATGTATATGTCTGTTCAGGGGTACGGCGGGGCCCTGTCCCGTCATATGATTCTGTATTATGCTTAGAGGCCTGTAGACATAAATGTGGGTTGTGGGTAGCATTGTTTAGTGGTGTTTGCGTTCTGTATATTCTCAGGCTGTATATATGATATATGTATATATGTGTGCGTGATGTTGTGCCTTTATATACGTATAAGTTCTTATTATGTTGGCTATGACCTGATCATAGTCGATAGGTGGGTACGAGTGCCCAGCTCGGGCACTAGTCACGGCCTACGGGGCTAGGTCGTGACACTCACCCTTCTTGAAATATTGTTGATACATTGGTGATACTTGAGAAAACACTATTATGAGCTGGGCTCAGTTGGATGAGAGTGATGTGAGGACCGATATTCGATAGTTGTCCCGAAATCGAGGTTGCGCGTAGCTATTGTCGAGGTTTTTTGCAAGAATTATGAGGTAGCGGTTCCCGAGGTTATTTTTAGAATCGTGAGGTACATGGACTTCGCGGGTCCCCCATGGGTTGTGCTACCGAGATGTGATGTTCCATCCTCGGAGTACATGTATACACAGCATTGCACTGCATTCACATTCCATACATTATTTCATTGCATGGCACCATGGCTTCTATTATGATATTCTTGTGATGTATTTGTGATATACAGATTCGAACTGAGTATTTGAGACTTGACGCAATTGGGCTTCGATGCTATAACATAGGTGATGACGTGTACTTGGATTCTGGCTCGTGTTTGACTTATACCTTATTGATTTACCTTTTTATCTTACTTTATTGACTGGATATGTGATAGCTAAACTTATTCGGCCTATGATACCTACCAGTACTTGTTGTTTGTACTGACCTGCACTTGTTGTATTCTTTTATGAATGCAGAGTTCCACGTAGGATCGACCTCTGCTCCTCGTGGCTAATTGTGGTGCGAGAGTTGCTGCTGAGAGTCTTACAGGGTGAGCATGGGGACGTCCGCTGCCTTGGAGATTCTTCTCTTATATTATGTCTTACTTGATATTATGAGAAATATTCAGACTTATGATGCATTTTTGATATTTCCAGACTCGTAGATGTTAGTTAGTTGCTCTGGTATGATTAGACAGATTTCTGGGGTGGTTGATGTATTTCCACACTATTGTATTTATTATTATGTCAGGCTTACGTATTTCTATCTCTTTCGCTTATTTATTTATTATTTTATGTAATTGAGATTATTGGGATAAGGGTTCGCCTACCGAGGTGGGAAAGGTCGGTGTCCGCGGGACTTAGCTAAATTGGGTCGTGACAAGTTGGTATCAGAGCCGTAGGTTACCCAGTCTATAATACAAGAGCGTGTCTAGTAGAGTCTTGTAGATCGGTACGATGAGCTCCGTACTTATCTGCGTGAGGTTATGGGACATATAGAAATCTTCACTTTTTTTCATTCCCTCATGCTACTGTATTCAAATTGGTATCTAGTAGATTTCAATTTGTATCTGAACTCTCTTATCTCAATCGCCCACTGAGGGTGGAACCTCATCCTCGAATTCTTATGTGAACGATCGATCTATGATGTGTTGTGAAATGGCCCGAGATGTGTTATCATGATTCGGACGCGTGATCCAGTTCAGTCTCTAGTTATGGCTTGAGGATTCGATGGTGTGGAGTCGTGATTAGACTCGATTGTTATGTAGAGTCGCGATTAGACTCGTTTATTATAGGGGTTCATGAGAAGTGGGAAAGATAGTTCATAAGCTTACACGATCTCCATCTTTCAGTGTTACGTTACTTATAAGTGAAAAGTGCATTGATGGCTTAACAATAGTGGGTTGTTCGGTGATGTGATAGGTTGACTTCAGCTTCGTCAAGGCTTTATGATGGTGTGCGTGACACTGGTGAACCAATGGCGTGTCACAATTCAGCAATGATAGGGTATTAGACTTCGATATGTAAGAACAAGTGTAAGTATGGTGATGACCAACGAGTGTGGGCAACGTATTGTGATCGTGGGTAATAAAGAAAAGAAGTTGACAATAAGGACATGAAGGAACACTTTTGTAGAAAGCGCGTAGCAAAGTGAGACTTCATAAAATATCTTGGACATGAGTATTTTTTGAGAGATTGGGCAGGAAAAAAATTGGTATCTGACATGGTTGTTAGGATAAGGTTGCAACTGGTGCTAAAGGTTACTCTTAATATAAGCTCGTTGATGTTAAAGGACTACTCGGTTATTAAGTGAATGCTATGGGCACATCGTTTGATCGGTAAATTTGAGTGGGCTGTAGACTTCTGAGGACTTAGTAAATGGCTGATAGAAATGACTCTAATTATGGGCGTATGCGATGTGTTAATGACTTGAGGAGTTACTAGTTGTCTCTCTTAGATTTGAAGAGAAATATGGATTTTGTTTGGTGGTTCGTTTAGCTTAGATAGATGATTAGTTTAGAGGATCGAGTAGATTTGAGCGTTTGTTGGTCGGTAGTGATAGGAGATTTGAAATGAAATATGGGAACTGAAGGATTGCGATGAGGCATCTTGCTATCGAGTTCAGGGAATTAAGGTTCATAAGACTTGGGGTGAGGTAATATTGGTACTTGAGTCGTATTGGATTGCAGGAACATTATATCATGATGTACAGTAATAGGTGTGACCGATGAGGTTGATTGGTGTCTACGAGGTTAAGGGCAGAAAGGAAATCGTTGAAGCAAGAGTTAGTGATGTGGGAGCTTGGTTGCGATTGGATGTAGAGTGATCTTAATAGTTTATGGATGGGTTATATGTTAGGTTATGTCATAGACTAATTGCGATTAGTGGTTGACTGCGGTTGGGAACCTTATATTCATTGTGTAAAAAAAATGGCTTGATCCCTCTAGTAGTGGTGTTATTACTCGGCTTGGGTGATTGAACAAAAAGGGATAGTCGTGCAAGTGGTTAGAGGTATTCAGATTCGATAATTTAGGTAAGAGGTGATTCTTCAAGGACTAGTAACGTTAAGGATTTGAGTAAGGGTTAGTAAACATGGGTACTTGAAATGATAGAATAGATGATGATGGGTTAACTGAGTTAAGTTCGGTATAAGGCAATTCGGGCAAGGACGATTCAGCAGGATACATGAGGATATTAGTGAAACTGTTTGTGTGATACCTTGGATTTAGAGAGTGTTCAAGTTTGAGTTGTAAGCGTTAAGGAAACTCTAATGTGCAGAGTGTGTAGTGCGTTAAGGAAACTCTAATGTACGATCCTATCTCTAGGATTAATTCGGCTAGTTTGCAAGATTTATGATCATGTTGTATTCAATGGAGTGGATTCGAGGATTGATTACGGTATTGATGATCATGAATTAATTAGATAATTGGGAGTTAACGAGTCGAGAAAAGGTATAGTTGATTGTGAATTGATAAGAAAAAGGTGCATCTTTGGGATTTCTAGGGTCAGTACGGATTATGGTGTCGTCTTTTTGCATATTCCTGTTGAGATGTGTTTGTTGCATCAGCTTAGAAGGAAATCTACAGGGGTGGACTATGTGATATGACAGAGTTCCGTGATTCGTGACTAGTAAGAAGCATATTTCAGTGAACCGACTTGTTGAGGTTTATAAGAAGTGGCTTGGTGGTACACCGTCTGATAAGTTTCGTGACCTTCTACAGTGGATGAGTTAGCATGCTTTAAGATAGAAGATTGTGGAATCCTTATCATATGAGGACTAGAGTTATACTTTTGAGGTGAGACCCTACTCGTGGTAATATTTTATATTGCAAGTAGTATTGACTGGATAGTTTGGGTAAGTGCTTTTGGTTATTAAAGACTTGTGGGTGATTACGTGAGATTTAGAGCGGCAGTGTAAGACTGGATACTTGAGGAGAACTTTTGAGCATATCGAGGTGATACTATGAGAAGTTCAATGGTTATATAATTACTATATGAGGCTTCAGGTTTTGCGTCAAAAAATTTGGGGTTGTGTCGGATTTGCATATCGGGTAAAGATTAAGAAAACATGAAGATTGAAATCGTAAGGTATAGCTCTTTGGTATTAAGTTGATAACTTGGATAGGACTCAACTCGTAGAGTCGAAAGTGATACACATGATTTGTTATGCGTGAGGAAAAGATTAGAATTGACCGCCACAGAGGTGCGATAGGACTGTGATTGGTTTCGTGATTTCGGAGTCAGTTCAAATGCCTATTGGTGATATTCGAGAGTTGTACAATCACTTAGGGTCAGCATGATTCGAGTTAAGCTTAATGGTCTATGGTTATATTTCCAGGAAGATTTTTAAAGATTCGATACATTTCGGCTGCATTTGAGGTATCACAGATTTACCCGAGCTTTATCTAGTGGATTTGACGATATTTTCTGAGAAAAATTACTTGGATAGAATAATGGTTTTCAATGAGCTTAGTACAGATTTGAGGAGGAACTATTACGCGAGAGGCCTTTATAGTGATCAGTTGGGTTCCGACGGACCTTGCTCGGGGGGATATTCAGTGGTATGGTTCCTGTATTGTATTTTGAATGTTTAAGAAGACTTGGAACTAGCCAAGTTAACTATCAGTAAGATTAGTTTTGATGGAATCGTGTGGAGATCTCGGGTGAATCAAAGATTTATTTCTGGCAAGAGTAAGTCATGGTTTCTGGCTTTTGGTGTGTGTTCATGTGTCTTGTTATATCCCGTATTTTGTACATTGGAATATTTTAGGCTAGTTGCGATAAGTTAAGGACAAGACTATTTTGGAATACGAGGTAGAGACTTTTTAACCTCCGGTTTTGTTTTAAGGCACAAGTTGCTTATGATTTTATTGGTATGGAATATTAAGGAAAATTAAGGGTTAAAAGTGAATTATGGAAAGTTAATATTTCATGAACCAAGCCACAACTTGGCCGTGTGGAGTGAGTGGCTCCCACCCATGGCTTGGCTAATTTTAATTGATCCAAGCTATGTGTGGCATGGCCCACTTGTATGAATTATATACATAGGCAAGAGATGACAAAGTAAGATAATTCATCATTTTATACAAGCTCTAGAAACTTGGAGAAAAGAGGGAGACATTCGGCCATGGCTTGGCCGAAATTGTTGTCCAAAAATTTTGGTCAAAAAAATAATTTTCTTCTAGTTTTTCAACCAATTGGGAGGTCCTTATCAACGTGAAGTAGTCGTTGGAGTAGCAAGAACAAGTATTAGTTCAAGGCACAAATTCTAGCCAAGTTGAGAAGTCAAGTGCAAAGGTAAGGTTCAGTCTTCTTTTTCATGTGTTATGGATGATTTGTACATGTTGTAGTGTGCAGAAATGGATGAAATTCATGTAATCATGTATGTTGAAGTTGGGCCGTGTAGGGGCTGTTTTTGGTAGAACATGGTGAATTGATTTTACTTGATATTTTGGTTGTTGTGTTGTGGATTCTATGATGCAAATGAAGGTTTAATGATTCAAGTTGAAGTTATAATTGTTTGTGGGCTATTTTAGAAGCTAATGTGATGCTAATGTAGCTTCTTGAATTTATGAGAATGATGTTGTTAACGTGTGGATTGTTGGTGTTGTTCATGAATTTGGAAGAAAGAAATGTGTTGTTGTTGTTCTTATTGAGCTTGGGGAGGTTTCGGGTGGAGCAGTACCTGGGTTGGATTGTTTTGAATATTGTGCGGATTGTTTGAAGTGTTCTTTAATCTTGTTTGAATGGTCTCGGATTAGTACTTGAACATGAGAGCGTTGATGTTGGCTTGAATGTATGTAAATGGAATGTTGTCGAATTATGTAGAAAAGAGTTACTAACGTTAGAATGTATTTTGGATTGATTGTTGATGTTGATAGTATGGTTGTTGGTATTGTTGTTGATGATTTGGCCGAGTTGAATTCTCGGGGTTGTTGAAATTATAGGGGAAATGCTGCCCAAATTTCTGTAGATAAAGTGCTAGCTTGGGATTGAATTCCTAAGTACCTGTGACTAATGTTTAGTATCTAACGACGTTGTTGTAGATCTTGAGAAGCCGAGACTTAAATTCGGATTAGCTTAGGAAGCGGACGAGGTATGTAAAGCTTACCCTTTCTTTCTTTTGGCATGTCCTAGATGTAAGTATGATACGATACGAGCCTTGGGGTAACTCTACTCTTAAGATCCGAGCATGTCTACGATTCTTATTTACTTTTTGACATTCGCACTCTTAATGTAGTCGAACTATTAATCTCGAGTCTTTTGTACGTCTGGATAAAGAATGTTGCATAAAGAGTTTTGTTCCTAAAGTGTTCTACAATGTATAATGTCCCTAACTTTCATATATGGTCTCGGATTGCTATGATATGTTCGCAAATGATTCTATAATGATTAATGTCCGTAACTTTCATGAACGAGCTCGGATTGCTTTGATATGTTCGTAAAGTATTCTCTAATGAATAATGTCTCTAACTTTCATGAACGGGCTCGGATTGGTTTGATACATGTTTACGATCCTTAAGACTCTCTTTAACGTAGTCCTAATGGCATTTAGAACGGATGTAACATGACTATCGTTTTAATGCTCAAGCGTGATTACTTACTTATCCATCGAGTCTGAAATGATGATTTATATGCATATGGTTTCTCGCTACTCTGCTCGTGCTAGCTGTTATTACTTCTTTCACTGCATCCCGGGCCAGGGCATGTATTCGTGCACAACTCCACTGCATTATTCACCACGTCCCTCGCTAGAGGGCCGGGGCACGTTATATGTATATGATGATATTCACCGTGTCCCTCACTAGAGGGCCGGGGCACGTTATATGATATGATGATGATATGATGATACGGGGATGGCAACCAGGATGGCATATGATGACTTCATTCACCGCGTCCCTCACTAGAGGGCCGGGGCACGTTATATGTACATGATATGATGATTTTATTTACCGAGTACCTCGCTAGAGGGCCGGGACACGTTATATATGCATATGTACATGATGATTATTTACTTATGTTCTAAGTCCCATAATGCATTGGATATGATATTGACATGCATGAGTTACATTTCAAAGGCAAGCCTTATGATTTTCTGTACTCCTTATTTCGAAGAGATGATCCGTTTACCGTATTTCATGCTTTACATACTCAAGACACATTCCGTCCGACCCCTTTCTTCGGGGTCGCGTTTCATGCCACGCAGTGTGTATACGTACGAGTAGAGGATGCTAGTAGAAGATGTTCCGGTTGGATTGGCGAGCTCCATTTCCTTGAGGAAGTCGCCGAGTCGCAGTATCTAGGTTATGGTATCTTGAGTTATGTTAGAGACTTTGCAGACAGAGTCACGTATATGACATGTCAGTCTTGTAAGCGGCTCTGTAAGCCGATGTATCATTATGCATTATGTTACAGATTTCATATGTTTACAGATTTTCCTTCATTTGAGAAAGACGAAAAGCATGTTTTTTTTTTTTTAAAAAGCTTACATTATGCACTCATGTCATGATATAAAGGCCCAGTATGATTATGAGTATCACGAGGATTAGCGGGTTCGCTCGGCCCTAAATAAGGGTCGGGTGCCCATCATGCCCTATAAAGTTGGGGTGTGACATGTCTCTAAGATATTGCGATGTGAGTAATGGCCCTAGAAGATGTGGGATAAATATATAACGGAATCAGAGTATTTTATCGGTTTAGAATGGCCTTTGGTTTATGATAATATTTCAGAGGATTGCGCTGGTTTGGGAAAGTGTTTGTGGGCCCTATTGATCGCATTCAGAGTTGCGATTTTATCAGATCAGAGAAATCGAGCAAAGCAATTCGTTTGAGGATCAGTTGCGAGGGAAATTTGAATAGGGAGATATGAGAATTGGAGCTTGAGCTAAGTTTGGAGAGTTGTGACTAATAAAGTGAGCGATTAGGTTTTTCTGAATGTTGCACCCAATAAGGGTGTCATGAGATGTGGGAAGGAGGACAAGTGAGCCCGAGGTGTATTGGCCTGTTTTAGACTGTCTGTTATATTGATCCTCTATTTTATGAGTTACTTTTCACCAGGCCAGTCACGTGTTCATTCGGTCTTCCATGCTTCTATGTTAAAGAAGTGCAATTCTGATGGTTCTTATATCATTCGACGGGATTCAGTTTTGTCCAAAGAGAATATTTCCTATCAAGAGAAACCCGATATGTGTTCAAGATATCCTCAGTTGTTGCGGGCTTAGGTATCTTTCCCCGTTCTCTTCCTTGTCGCTCGAGGACCAATTGTTTATTTGGTATCTGATGTAACGACCCCCTTGGTCGTTATAGTCTTTTCGGTGCTCTTTGACCTTTTACTGAGCTTGTTAACTCACTTTTGACTCGAGGGCACCGCTGACGCGCTTCCCGAGGTGTTCGAATTTGATTTGGGTGACTTATTGGGAAAATTGGCTTTAAGCGAAAAAGAGTGGACTCAAGGTTAACTTTTGGGTAAACTGAGCTTTTTCAGATATCCGTCGATTCCAAGAGGTCGGGATGGCCATTTAGAACTTGTGTGCAGATCTAGTTTAGTTCCCAATGCACTCGAGAGCATTTTGGGACTTGGATTGGGAAATTGAAATTGCGGCATCGGGGGTTGACTCGGTCAACGAGACCTCTGTTGGGAATTTTGACCCTACGAGTGCGTTTGTAGCATGTTTTTATATCGGTCTGTGTATGGGGTTTGTGATCAGAAGGCATCATGTATTAGTCTGGATTTCAAATTGAGATTGAGATTATTTTTAAGGCAAATCTGGTGCGCCGGTGTCCATGGCGGCGGAGCCGCCGCCACGGCCGGCGGTTGGGCATTTCGAGGGCCGACCGACACGATGTACCGAGCGACCGTCGACTCGGGCTGGACAAGCGACGGCAAATGTTCCGCTGCCATGCAAAATGGTATCCGGCCTGGTTATTTCATTTATTGCGTATTAAAAGCCCTTAGTCCCTCATTTGTTAATATTTTGAAATCTGAGCTATTGGGAGCAAATCTGGTGTATTCTTGGAGGTAAGTTCTTCTAATCCTTTTACTATTCCATTGTCCTTAGTCACCTTAGAATCCAATTATTTTGTTAGTTCAGTAAGTGATAGAAGATTAAAAGTGGTTTTAATGAGCTATTCCTTCTAGGCTTCTAAATCAAGATTTGTTGGTTGAGTTAGCTTCTTTAAGCATTGAATTGATGATTAGAATCCTTTATTTCATAACTTCTTCCTAATTACTGGCTAATTTATGGAATTGGAAGTTAGGGCTTATACCCAAATTTAGGGTTTTGCCTAGAATTCGAAATTGAGTGAATTATTGATTATTCTATCTTACTGTTGATGGGAATTGACCACCTAGAGGTTTAATCTCATGTTGGGACCATTAGATTCCTAATTTCACCCTTCTAGTTCATAAACCCTATTACATAGGTTGGGGATTTGGGTATTGAATAGAAGTAGGGTTTGTTTGATGTTCTTGTTGATTTTAATTCCATGATTCGAATATTCTTAGACTTTCTTGATCTCGAGGCTCAAAGGAAAGGAAAGGCTAAGGCATGATTGTTGGTGATATTGTTGTTCGGCCTTCCAGGTAGTTTATGGTTTACCCGATGGTGAGACTTCGTTTAGTGAAGCATATATTTAAATGATATTGTCGGAGAAAGCATGCAAACCTTTGGGTATGAAGTTGGGTTGGATATTGTCTTAGGTTGGGCCCTGTTGTGTGGTTGGGGTTAGCCACCCCGTTGTGTTGTGACTTATCTTGTGCTATTGTTGTTGGCTTGTTGCCACGTGGAGATAGTAGATATTGGAGACTTTTGATATATCCTGATTATGATTTTGTACTAACTTACGTGTTGTCGTTTGATACGAGGATTGTGATTCTATTATGGCTTATTGTATAGCCTTATCATTGATATGACTTGCGTGCCCTGTGAGGTACTGTGGAGAGTTGTGATCACATTGCGGTTTATTGTGTATCCTTTTCATGATATTGTTGGTGTGCCCATGCGTGGTACTTGTGATATCGTGGAATCAAGGACTAGATGGATTGGCAGTAATTGACATGTTAAGGTTTGTAAGAATCAACTTGGCACATCTGGCTTACTAATGAGAATCTAGTACACATGCCTCTTTATACTTTCAGATCTGGAGGGGAGACGAAGTGTTAGCTCTTCTATGGAGTCAAACCCCTCAGAGAGCAAGCTCCTCCTGAGGCTACGACATCCATGGAGTCAGACCCTTCTGAGATCATTCTAAAGCCAGACCATTCTGAGCATCCGACTTCAATAGAGGAGGACATATATGAGGGCTCCTATAAGATCCCGATAGAGCCCGAGGAGATGCCAGAGGAGTAGGAGGAGTACTCGGGAGGATGGGGGCATCCAGAGCTATTCGAGAGATCGCCACGTCTAGCTTCCCCTATGGTTCAGCATTATGTGAGGCAGGCCACAACTGTGAGTGCTACTGAGCCTGATAGCGCCCAGTCTTGGGCATCTGTGAACCAGGGGTCCCCAGTGTATGTGATGAGATATGTTTCAGAGAAGGAGGAAAGAATAAACCGACAGAGAGGGAGAGAGCAGAAGAGAAGGCTAGGAGAGCTCTACTTCGAGAGGTATCTGACCATAGCTCAGTGTGCAGGACCCGTGTAGGTAGTTGACAGGTACATTAGCACCCTATTGATATCATGTGTGTTGTATGTGTGCACAAGTTAGTTTGATTATCTATAGTATGGTATATGAAAAAAAAAAATTCAAAGGAATTGGTTCCTGAAAAGGGGGATTAAGGTCAGTATGACGAGAACTGTGATGTCGGGTATTAAGTGAATACGGATTGGGCCTTAGTCGCTAGTTGCCCTATTTCACCCTCTTGTTAACGACATATGATCAGAGAATTTGCCCATAGTTCTAATCAAACCTCAAGTTAACAGACAAATGGGAAAAAGGACTTAGCTACCGACACAAAGGACATATAGTATTCATCTTCAAGCTGAGATATCAGCAAAATGAATCACCAGTTGAGACAAGTAAGGCAGACGGTGGGAAGATACGACACGAAACTACCTCAGGACAACATGTAAACCAAAGGTAAAGTCAGGACGACCTAAGTAGGCAAAGACGAATAAAGACAACTGGGAGCTAGGACACGGAGGGTATATTGAGCAAGAATAGGAGAGACTGTGAGACGAAAGAGCTAATCGATAAGCTGAATAAGCATCAAAGATAAATGAGCATAAAAGAAGTATAGAGAGGTAAAAGTGGAAAGGACCAAAATGCATCAAGGACATGGAATCCCGAATAATGAAGGATTGAGCAGGTTGGAAAGTGTAACCGCAATAAGGAAGCATAGTGCAGGATTGAGTATAGTACGAGGGCAACACTAGAAGTCACGGGGTGGCCATAACATCCGACTCAAAGGAAGAGCACTGGCTACGGGAGTGAAGCGAGTAAGGACTAACGCCGTAAGAAGACAAATGTAAGAAGATTCACCCTATCAGGAAAGTGACCTCAGGATTCTGGGGTTTGCGACTCTGCCAGGCAGTAGGGAAATATTAGCAAGCATTAGGGGAAGACCCAAGGAACCAGATGAAAAATTCAGATCAATAAGGCGTATTGAGTGTAGACAGTGTTAAGTAAAGCGAAGATCATGGGCAGGCATGTATTCGTCTTGGTAAACACCCAAGTAATGTATATGAATGAAGTGTAAGGATACAAGGATCTTTACCACCTTAGACTTGTCTCAGAGAATTCTGGGAATTGACCAATATGGAGAGGGACGGAGTTCCACAATCTGGAGAAAAGAGCGAATTATATGGAAGACTAGACGAAAATAAGATAGTGGACGCGGATAACCGGACAACGGAACACTCTAAAACCCAGAGTAGGAGAGTAAGACAGTGGAGAAAGGATTGAGTTGAGAGAGTTGACGTCAGAAGGCAAAGTAGAAGGACTTTTAGGTCAAACGTGCTCTGAGAAAGCGCTGGCCTTCGAACAAGCATCTTGGAAATAGCGGGACAAGACTAGAATTATCCCGAAGGGAATCACGCATGGATCAACAACAAGGTAAGATGCTTTAACCCGAGGAGCATTCAACCATAGATCTTACTATAACAAGTGTATTAGAGATCGCCAACCCAAGAATTAAGGTCACGGTGAGGAGAAAGCTAAAAAGGCCACACCAGGAAAACACGATGGGAATTCTAAGGACAAGACCCTAATCGTGTCAGGGGGAAAGCTATGGAAAAAGGTATTAAAGGTCGAAGTTGATCAAGAGAACCACTCAAGCTATTCCAAACATAAGGTGTTATACGATGTTGGTAGCAAAGAGGAGATGTGTAAGCAAGCATTCCATGACATTCTTTGAAAATATTGGTTAAGGACTATATTACGGGTGGCAATACAAATGGGAGCGTGACTCAAGACTTATTGGTTTTTCTACAGAATCTTTTGAAGCGACTCAACATATTTCAGTCGCGGTAAGGGATATGAATTTTGCCAAGGACAAGTAAGTAACACGCGAATGGAATCTAACTTCTATTCCGAAACAAGGTTGAGAACCCCAACCAGTCAGCCAGGAATGCAGAAAGGACTCAAACATGTGACAAAGACTTCGGCATTCCTCGAGTTATATTCTTTTCTAAAGAAGATTCGAGAAGGAGATGGAAGTAAAGGACGCGTTCTCAGAACACGAATAAGGTATAGGTAGAAAGAGAGGGTCAGCATAGTTAGATGAGATTGGAAGGGACAAGCTAAGTGCAGCAAGTAATGAGCGCCCTATGCGAAGGTAAGCCACATAGGTAGTTTTGGTTAGGTGGTGGAATTCAAGTATGGATTAGTAAAGAAAGGTAAGGACACCTCTATAAGGGGCGGGGGGAGAAAAGAATAGGAAAGGAAGAATATAAAGGTAAGGTAACCGCTCGGAAGAGACGCAACATGGACAATGGAAGCAAAATAGATACCGAGAAAGGGTCTAAGATGAGAAAGACAGTAAGTAGATGCCATCAACAGCCAAAGGACTAGAAGAACAACAAATAGAATTTCTCAAGTATTAGCCAGATCCAAGGAGCATATTGTAACTTTGTCAGCAAGAGCTGGCCAAGTGTTGTCGGCACCCCCCGGGAGCTGATATTATATAAAGGACGAGAGAAGAAACTTTTCGTGTAACGACACAAGATTGACGTAAAGGTATGGAAGTTGGGAACGTTATTGCAAGAATTGAGGATAGTCATGAGGACTCCGAAGGCAGCTAGGAGGCAAATGCACCAAGGAAAGAGTACCCCGTACCGCACTAACTCAGTGACAACAGGAAGTAATGAAGGATTAAAAGGTAAAAATAAGGGCAAAGAAAGGCTAGGGAAGACTCTAAGGATAACCGAGCAAGTCCCTTGATCATCAACCTTTTCCATCTATGCGCAAGGGTGAAAACAAGGAAAAAAAGGGACTCTTGGAGGCAGATTATCAACATGATAGACAGAGGAATTAGAAGAAACTAAATACAAGTTCAGAAGACGAAGATAAGAAGGACGTCAGGTTCAAGTCAGGTTCAAGTATACGACGGTATCCCATAGTTAATCAACAAAAAGGAAAAAAAGAGTTAGTATATGGGAGACGAACCGTCAAGCTGTAAAGCTCTTGCTCGCAAAGATAACTTGGGTGGCAATAAAGATAAGAATGTATGTTTGGGGATAGGCGAAGCAAATACGAACACTATTAACAGTATGCCATAGTACGACGGACCGTAATAAGAGAGGGCCCTATACTTTCAAGGGCTTGTGGAAGTACATGTATACACCGCACAACATGTCATGTGCATGACAGATCCAAGCAAATCAGGAAGACAAAAGTGACAAAGGAGGTGTTTATGCGGACAGAGAAAGAAAGGTTGGTTCAGGACAACCGAAGGTACTTGAGGCCATCCATACTAGACAACGAAGTAGACTCGGTGGTTATAGCTGGTCCTAAGGTAGTAGCTAGAGGAGAAGACATAGGACGTAAGGAGTAATGAAAGGAGGATCTAGATTCAAGAGATAATCGGTTGAGCAAGCCTTCAGAAGAAGTGTTGGTGTATACAAGCACACTTAAGTCCAATATAGCTTTTGCCCTGTGGAATGATATTGGAATTCCAGGATAGCGGACCCGACAAGTGAAAAAACACTTTGACTGTTAACATTCGAGGACGAATGTTCTTAGGGGGGAGAATGTTACGCCCTCCCTCTTGGAGCATGAGAATGCCACGTATTTCACCATATTAATGGAATATCAGAGGCGTCCTGTGAAGTCTTAAAAGGTACAAGCCACGGGAAGTACGTAACAATGAAGTAAAGGATGAATTATGATCTCGTAAGTAGTAATTGGGAAGGACAACCTTGGAACCAAGGGACATGACCCTTATCAAGTATCATTAATGATAAATATCATGTATGAAAAGTTTCGGAAGGTTCCGGGATCAAGCGGATAAAAGAAAAGAAAGTTAATGGGACTTTTGAAGAAGTAAGTGAAATTTCGGAAGCAAATTTTGGTCCAACTAGATGGGACTATAACTTTTAGCAGAGAAGGAGTTTTTAGGTGTTTAAAGAAATATGAAGTTCGTCGAGTCTATAATCCAACGCAACAAACCGTTTGTCAGTATGACATCGGAGTAGGAAGTTATGAGCATTTTAAAACGAACTGCTAGAAGCCCGCGAACCTACGCGAGAATTCTAGAAAAAAAACCCACTAATTTTGGCCCATTAAGCCAAACCCGATCCACACACATATAAATACCCCACCAACTCACCATTTAACCCATTTCACACCCAAAATATTAGATTTACATCCATAAGCAAACCTTAGAGAGATTAGGGGTATTTTGGCACAAATTTTGGTAAGATCTAGTGGAGATTAAGTCTAGGGAGGTGCGTAACACTTCGTAGACCTCGGATTTTCCATCGTGGCGTCGTAGGAAGAGGCGGAACTCCTCCATGCAATCTGGTCCTTGAAGTTTCCAAGACAATTTAAGGTAAATCCCGCTCCTTCTTTTGTAATTGAGTTAATCCGTAGTAATACTGGCTAGATTATCGCATATTAAGTTGAATTGATCGGAAAAGTGAGATTATCCTCGTTGTAGGTGTTACGGGTGGATTGATATGAATATTGGTTTGAATGGAGGTTGTGGATGTTGATTCTTGAGTGTTGTTGTTGTTTGTTGTTTTTTATGGTTGTTATTGTTAGTGATATTACGGCTATCTGACACATGCCGGGATATAACAAAAACAGAGGAAGTGCTGCCGAATTTTCCATAAATCAAACTCTTCAAGACTATTGGATTTGGATAAGTTGAATTTGCAGAATCGGCGAAATTGACTAAAGGAAGTATTTGTCGATATAGGTTTTGGGACGAAGGGACGAGCGGTGGAATAAGAGAGCAAGTTGGGATTAGCAAGGCAGCAGAGACAAGTATGTAAGGTTTAGCTGTCCTCAGTTTCTTGGCACGAGTCTTAGAGCTATTTAGCCTGCATGCTTCTCCATTGGAACCGTCCGAAGTTTTACAAAGAAAGGATACATTTTTATAAGAAAGCTGGATTTTGAGAAAAAGCCATGTTTTACGAGATTTACCGATTTTATGGAAAAGTATATTTTATACGATTTTCTCTAAAAGAGCTTATTGATTATGACTAAAAGTCTGTTAGTGCGCACTCCTTGACCCTTGTTAAATTCCACAAAATTTCACGTATGATTTTAATTTTATTTATTGATATCATAACTATTACTGATTGTTCTTTTGGCCTCGATATATATTCCATAACTAATTTGGAGGTCACAACCTTACGCCACTCCAAAAGGCCCATGTATTACTTCTTTGTACTTTGCATGCATTTATATACATACTATATATGCACTATTTTACTTATCGAGCCACGCTATAATCGGCCGGGTACGACACGTAGATGTGCAACCACTAATCAGTTGGGTATGTTTACCGAGTCCCGAAAAGGCCTGGGTATGTTATGATGATGATAATGACGATGATGATATGAAGTTTCCCCGGACACGGGATGCCCCAGACTTGGGAGGATATGATGAAGATGATGCTTATTTACCGAGTCCCGAAAGGGCCAGGTACGGTATCTCACCGAGTCCTGCTAGGACCTGGTACGTCATATATATATATATATATATATATATACACACACACACATACTATATTGCATATGAAAAATGGTTTTATCATGCATTTCATATTAACTGCTTTCAGACTATGTCCTTCGTTTTTCTTATCTTACGGTTATGTCTTCTTTCATTACCGTATTTCATCCTGCCTTACATACTCAGTACATATTTTTCATATTGACTGTTTTAATTTGGGACCTGCATCTCGTGTTGCAGGTCAGGATGAGTTTACTGAATACGCGCCGTGATAGGAGCATCATCGGCGGGTCAGCAAGTGCCATTCATCCGGACTTTCCTGTTTTGGTACACGATTATGATTGCATGGTTACTATCTATGTTTCCGGATATGTCGGTGGACATGTAGTCCCGACCTTTTATGAGGATGATGTTTCCTACTCTTAGAGGCTCATAGACCCTGTGTAGTATGTTGGTGTTGGTCATGAGAATTATGTTTAGTTAAATGGGCCTACTGACTTATGATATTGTTTTGTGGCGGCCTCATCAGCACGCGTACTGTGATTATGTGTACATGTAGGTGATGTTGTCTACTGTTTGGTTTGGGTTTTGCTAAATGCAAGTGCCGCTAAGGCTTTATACTAAGTTATTCAAAGTCCGTTATGATTATGTTATTGTCACGACCCAACCGGAGGGCCATGACGGGGACCCGGAGCTAACCCACCGGGCACCTCTCATCGTGCATTCACGTTCGTATCTAGGTGAGCCACATGGCTTATCAACAAACTCTATGCCTCAATAATACCATTTCTAACGGCTAAAACACTTTTATACATCAACATCAACAATTACGTCCATATGCATATACACAGGACGATGAGGCTTAACAAAATAATATACCAAAAGTATGAGCCGACAAGGCAAAAGACATCTACTATACATGACTGTCTATGAGCCTCTAAGAAGAGTATGAAATATCATCATAATGATGGGACAGGGCCCTGCCATGCCCATATATACACAAAAGAATAGTACCCACAGCTGCAGCTCCAGATCAAATGGAGCTCCTCTAAGCAATCTCTGGATAAGCAGCCTAAGGATCAAGTGTCACGACCCAAATAGAGGGCCATGACGGGCACCCGGAGCTAACACGCCAAGCACCTCTAAACATACATCTTATAATCATTTTTGGGTGGACCATAAAGATAGCTCATGGATATCATAATCTGTAAAGACATATCGCAATATAACAACACATCTCTGTATAATCTTCGACAATTATGCCCATGATTACCCTCCGTCAAGGCTACTAAAATGTTGCACAACGATATAAACTGGTAGGGTTATGAAATGTCTAACTGTACATACATGTCTACGAGCCTCTACATAGGATACAAGTGGCTGTGGAGACCAATACCAATAAACTACAACTCTGAAGTAAGTGGAGCGCTCCTGAGATCAGAACAATCTACCTGTCTACCTGAGGGCATGAGCGCAGCGTCCACAAGAACGTCGCGTTTAAGACGAACGGTATTAGTATGTAAGGCACGAATAATAATATAGTAAGAGATATCGAACATGAAAAATAACATAATGAGAAATATAGAGCATAACATAAGGTAAGAAAATAACATGTACATATGATTGCCTCTTAAGGCAGATACCATGCATGCTTAACTTTCCTTTCATAAAAACATTTCTCATATACGTATACATAAAAAAGAACTGCTGCGAAAAGTTCCACTCGATCCAAAAGCATATCATTTTTCCACGGAACGAACGGCCCGATCCATCTATATATTATATACATCATAGTGTCGAGGAACGAACGGCTAGATCCATTTAACCATATATCCCGCGTCCGGGACGATATCATAATATACCAGCTGATCAGGTGGCCATGCATCTATAACGCCTCACCTTCCCCATATCCCCCATATATATATATATATATATATATAACATAAGTAGCTTGCATGAGAGCCCAAAGAAAGCTATAACTCTATCGGAGTGACATAAGGTCGGTAACCTCCGATTATATTATGGAATAATCATTATTGCCCTATCTCACCTTGGAAGAACAATTATTATAAGGTGAGACCAACAACAATGAATAAAATTGAGAAAGTCAAGAAGATAGCTCAATATTCTCAAATCATCATTGATCTCATAACTTGAGACTTTTAACCATAAAATCATCATCATCATAATCATCATAGAAAACATATCATCTTTAGTATCATAAGAAGCTTTTAAGAATCATGAACTTATAACTTTTGGAAGTAAGAAGGTTATGGAAATATATATGGAATCATAGCATAGGAATCATGCCTTTTGAAAGAAAGGGACTAGCCTTAACATACCTTTCGGTCGCTTTAGTCATTCAACGTTTATTCTTCCAAGCTCACAACTCTACACGTAAACCATCCATATTATCATTAGGCTCAATATCACACACTTGTCTCAAGCATTCAAATGAAATCTATTTAGAATCGCCAAATTCAAGTATAATCTCCCCTATATTATTTACCTCCTCCAAATACCGAAACAACTCCCAAACAATACCAACAACATCAACAATAATATCAATATCAATATATTCCATAAAACATCCCACACGATGTTTCTCCAATTTTCAAACCAACCATAACAACATCCATAATACCATAATCAAAGAATTATATTCAATTTAATCTCAAATTAATCCAAAATTCTCTTTCAAACTTACCTCATGGCCATCAACTTCAATTCAACTCTTTATGACTTTTCTACTATAATTCTTTCCTTTCTAAAAATTGCTAAACCTTTGCATCATCTCAATCATGTAAATAATAGTAGGAAAAACATAACTTATAGTGGAAGAACTTCACTTTATTCAACCCTTTCCAAGAATAAGTTCATCACCACCTTCAAGAGAAACATAAACAACCATCTTCCTTGAATTTTATTTGAGATTTTGATGTTGATATTCTCTCTTGATGATATGAAAAGGTTATGGAAGATTATGGAGGGTTATGGAGTATTATGGAAATTTATGGAGAGTTATGGAAGATTATAGAACCCTCCAGAGTTCTCAAGAATTCTTTAGAAATATGAAGGATGAGATGGTGAAAAATGATAAAATTAATGGGTTAGAGGGGTATTTATAGGTGTGTGTTGGGTCGGGTTATGCAAGACCCGGTACTATAGTCTTGCCATCGTAGCAGCATTTTTCCCCGCTCCGTCTGCCTAACTTGTAACGTCCATAACTCCCTGTTCCAATGTCGCATTGATGAACGGTTTATTGCGTTGCAAACTAGACTCGAATAAATTCATTTTAGGCTTTTGAAACGCCATAAAACTCCTTATATACCCGGAGATATACCCCTCCAAAGTTGACCCAAAATTCTGCCAACTTTTTCCAAATTTTCGACAAACTTATTTTCTCCGCTTTGCTTAGCCCCAGAATCTTCCGAAACTCTCCATACATGATATTTATCATTGATCATACTTGATAATAGTCATTTCCTTTGGTTCCAAGGTTGTCCTTCCCATTTACGACTTACGAGATCGTAATTCATCCTTTACTTCATTGTTACGTACTTCCCATGGCTTGTACCTTCCAAAAATTTATGTGACATCTCCGATACTCCATTAATACGGTGAAGTACGTGGCATGCTCATGATCTGAAAGTGCGAGGTGTAACATCAAGTCTATCTCCCTATCCACCTGCGGGCATGATGCAGTGTCCACAAACAAAAGGACGTTAGTATGAATAATGTACTGAGTATGTAAAGTATAATCAACATCATAACTGAAGCACAAGAATTGACATAAGATAGAAAAGTCATGGGATGAAAGAGACACGTATACCTCTGGCGATGTTTATCATATTTACTTACCCTTTTTCTAATAGGAAACTTCCATTTCATACATTTATACATATAGTAGTATCATACCCGACTATAGAGGTTCGGTGTCTTACATACCCGATCATAACAAAGTTCAGTGTTATACGTACCTGGCCCTACCAAGGCTCAGTGTTATTTCGTACCCAAGGTGGTGTGCGCGCGATAGATATCATACCTGGCCATATAAGGTCGGTGTTCTTAATAGTCATACTTTAATATATAAATATATACATAGGAGTACATACATGTCCTCAACATCATCATCATCATCATTTTCATTATATCCTTCCTTAGAGGATCAACAATCATAGGATAGGACTAATGGTATCGCGAGAATATCAAGATTATGAGCTTGAGTGATTTTAGGAATGAAGTCATCCTGGAAGCTACTATGGGTTTCACATGAAGGTACACATCAATGGGATCATGCCTTAAGAAAGAAGGATTAGCCTTACATAACTCTTTGTCTTCTTAACCACTTAACATTCACCACCCAAGCTTGAGAAATCTACATTTAAAAGAATTCATACCATAGTTAAGTCTTAGAGACATCCTTAAGTTCAAACTTGAACAACTCATGGACTAAGAAAAATTGGGCAGCATTTCCCCTATTTTATCGACTTCCACCATATTACCAAACAACTTCCAAACATCCATAATAAGATCAACAATATCATAATCAAGCAATCACATTCCATTAAGTCTTCAAAATATATTCTCATGTTCAACTTATACTAATAATTTCACACCAAACCTTAGCACATTTTCATACAACGCTTCCTTATCACTATTATTACCTTCGATAACAAGATTATATGCAGATCGCACTAAGAATCATGACTCAAGTTAGCTTACTACCCAAAAACATCATAAAAACTACATTTAGACCTCATCTCCTACTTTCTCCTTCGACCCAAGTTGTTCAACAACTAAGCATTCTTGATAACATGAAATAAGCATGAAAACTAATTTGTTGTCTCACAAGGATGAGCTTTGGAGAAAGCTATCAACTTATATGGAAATCCTAGCTTCAATACTCAAAGAATTCTTAAAGTCTACTAACCCTAGCAAGACTTCTAGCACATGGATATCTTGATTCTTACCTCTTGATCTTTAATTTCTCTTGGATTTGTGTGGAATATGTGTGGAGAAGGGTTTTGGAGCTCTCAATACTTGGAGAGAATATGGCAAATGAAATAATGAACAAAGGTTATCTATTTAAAACAAAAAAATAAAGCTGCCCGTCGGGATTTATACGGATACTTATACGGTCCGTATAAGTGACCGTATAATATCACCAGTGGTGACCCTTCATTGTAACTGTTATACGGACCCTTATACGGACCGTATAAAGTTATACGGACCTTATAAGTGGTCGTATAACCCACTATTTTCCGAACTTTCTCTCGTTGATTTCATTTGACCTCCAATCCTTGTGAAACCTTATTGGCACTTATATAACACTTCATTAACCATACAATAATCCCTATAGCAGCCCCTCAAGACATCGCTGAATACGTATAAAATCAACTATCGCGAAAACCCTTCCAAACATGACTTGCATTCACTTCAATTAACAAACTTAGTCTCACATATCCATATGACTTCGAAATCCTATGGTACACAGTTTAAGCTACCTAATGCTCTTCTTAATCTCGTAAGGACTTCATGTTCATCTTAAGCTCACATTAGTCTACTCACATGGCAACAAATCCGAAATTTCCGAGATGTAATATTCTTCACTTCTTAGGAACATTCGTTCTCGAATGTTAGGTTCTTGGGGATTCTATAAAAAATTTGCAAGATTTTCCCTATAACATGGCACTACCTTCCTGTAACAGCAACCCAAAATACATCGCCTCACAGGGCAACAACAATAACATCAATAGCCATGGCCACACACGACCAAGAAAGCAGCAAGGAAAGCACTACATACCTGAGGACAATGGCGTCTCTGCCTGAGTCTCTTCTGGAGGTGGAAACAAATGCGGGTAGCTGAACTTCATGTCTTCTTCTGCTTCCCAAGTCATTTTCTCTCTATTATAATTTCTCCATAAAACTTTAACTGAAGCTACATCTTTGGTTCTGAGTCTCCGTACTTGCCTGTCTAGAATGGCAATAGGAATTTTTTTGTAGGATAATTGCTCAGTGACTTGGACATCATCTACCAGGTACAACTCTAGAAGGACCTCCAATGCACTTATGAAGCATCGATACATGGAAAACCGGATGGACTGACTCCAAATCCGAAGGTAGGTCTAATTCATAAGCCACTTGGCCTACCTTGCGTACAATCTCATAAGGTCCAATGTATCGGGGACTAAGCTTGCCCTTTTTGCCAAATCTCATGACACCCTTCATTGGCGACACGTTCAAGAATACCAAATCTTTCACTTGGAACTCTAAGTCTCGTCGACGGTTATCTGCATAAGATTTCTGACGACTCTGAGCTGTTAATAATCGACCCTGTATAAGCTTTACTTTTTCTATAGCTTGCTGGACCAATTCTGGTCCTATCAATTTAGTCTCCCCTACTTCAAACCACCCAATTGGCGATCTACACTTGCGCCCATACAAAGCCTCATATGTGGCCATTTAGATGCTAGAATGATTACTGTTGTTACAAGAAAATTCGATAAGCGGTAAGTGATCATCCCAACTACCTCCAAAATCTAATATACATGCCCGTAGCATATCCTCAAAAGTCTGAATGGTGCGCTCAGCTTGCCCATCAGTCTGTGGATGAAATGTTGTACTAAGACTCACTTGAGTCCCCAAACCTTCTTGAAAAGATTTCCAAAAATTAGCCGTAAACTGTGTCCCTCCATCGAAAATAATGGATACTGGAAAACCATGGAGTCATACTATTTCTCTGACATAAAGCTTTGCATAATCTTCCGCCACGTAGGTAGTTCTGACCTGTAGGAAATGAGCTGACTTCGTAAGTCTATCCACAATTACTCATATAGAATCATATTTATGCTTAGAACGAGGTAAGCCTGCGATGAAATTCATATTTATCACTTCCCATTTCCAAGTAGGAATTTCCATAGCTTGCAACAATTCACCGGGCTTTTGGTGCTCAATTTTCACTTGCTGATAATTAGGACATCGGGCCACGAATTCCGCTATATCTTTCTTCGTCCCATTCCACCAATATATAGATTTAAGATCATGATACATGTTCGTTGCTCCGGGGTGAACAGAATAATGGGAGCAATGGGCTTCTCTCAATATTTGATGGCGTAATCCGGCAACATCAGGAATGCACAACCTACCTCGACATCAAAGAACTCCATCTCTAGAAATCTCAAATGATGCCTTCTTCTTCTGAGGAAGTGTATTTCTGTAATGAACTAGCATGGGATCCTCGTACTGGCGCTCTTTCACTTCAACCACTAGTGATGAGACCACTGGATTTTGAATAGTAGCTCCCATATCGCCCGAATCCATTACTCGGACTCCTAGGCTAGCTAACTGTTACACCCTATACTTTTGTACGCAAAGTTTCGTCGTGAGTTAGTTGACGACGATTTAAAAGGCAAGGTTGTCGTCAAGGTCATAACGAATTATACATGCTCATTCTTCATAAATGAGAGCTTGGTATCATGTTTAGTAAGTATCGGGAAGGTTGGATGTTAAGTAAATCGAAGAAATTAAGTTTATTGAAACTTTGGGAAAATTTGGCAGAATCCGGGCAGAAATTTTGGGTCAACTTGTGAGGGCCATATCTCCTAGAATATGAGGAGTTACGAAACCCATAACCTATGCATTCATAAGTTCAGCGAGTCTACTTTCCAATACAATTGGCAGATCTGCATTTTCACATCGACCGCGGCAGGTACGGACCGTCGAAGTGTTGATGCACCGACTGCTCGTCGAAGTTGAGGCGGTGCAAAATTTCCAGAACAGTCTAAATGCATATATATATCACGACTTGGCCTTTATTTTCTTCATTTACACAGATGAAAACCCTCTTAAACCCTCCTTAAATATTCCTTACTTGGTTCCATCAAAAGTTAATCAAGAAATCATCGTAAAGGCGTGAATTAGAATGGGGGAAGTGACGTGCTAGTGAGGGTTGTTGTGCGGCTGCTCGTTTGAGTTGAAAACTGAGGATTTTTCCTGGAAGTTTTGGGTGTTCAAGGTAAGAATATGATTTTAACTTTGTTATTAAATTAGGTGTGAAAGAATTTGTTGGTTTTAAGGTGAAGAGATATGTTTTGTAAGACAATATGTGAGTTGTTGGTATGGCTATTTTATGGATTAATTATGGATGGAAATTTGAAGAGATTTCCACTTGTTTATATTATTGTATACTGTCATTGCTGTTGTTGATGATGTTGTGTATATTGTGGGCTGTTTGGGAGTTGGACTGGAGTAAGAATTATAGTGGAAATTCTGCCCAAATTTCGTTAAGTTTCCTTCATACTTGGAATGAATAGGAAGGAATGTATAGGGCCTAATTGTAGTTTATATTATCTGATTGTAGACTTACGAGCTCGAGAAGTATACGTTGGCTGTTTAGATAGACTTCCAGGTATGTAAGGCTAGTCCCTTTCCTTCAAAAGGCATGATTCCTATATTCGATTCCTTATATGTTTCCATGACCTTATTACATTCCAAAAGTTGCAAGTTTGAGATTATTAAGAGCTTCTTATTAGATAAAGATAACAGATGTTCTATGATAATGATGATGATGATGATTTTAATTCTAAACATTCCAAAGCTTATGAATTGATGCTATTATAAGATTAATGACCTTTCTTCATAATTGATGTTATCCATTGTTGTAATCTCACCTCATGATACTAGTTCCTCCAAGGTGAGACATAGCGATGATGAGTGTCCCATAATATAATCGGAGGCTACTGACCTTCCGTCACTCAGATAAAGCCGTATTTTTTGCTTGGGCTCTCATGCATGTTATTTATAGTATATGATGCATATAGATATATGAGTATGTATATATGGGGTATGGGAAAAAGGGTCAGGCGTTATATACGCAGAACCACCTGATCAGTTAGCATATTATGATTTTGTCCCGGACACGGGATGCCCGGACGCGGGATATATGGATAAATGGATCGGGTCGTTCGTTCTGCAGCAATATATATATGTATGTGATGATCATATGACATATGGATCGGGCTGCACGTTCTGCAGCAATATAAAACATATGGATCGGGCTGCACGTTCCGCAGCAATATAAAATATATGGATCGGGCTGCACGTTCCGCAGCATCAGTAAGTGTATATATATATGTATGTATAGATATGAAAAATGCTAAAGAGAGTTAACATGCATGGTTCTGCCAAAAGGGGTAGTCAGTATAGGTTATCTTTCTATCCCATGTCACTTATTTCTTTATTATTGTTGTTATCTTTCATGCCTTACATACTCAGTACATTGTTCGGACTTACTAACTTTCTTTTTATGGACGTTGTGTTCATGCCCACAGGTAGACAGGGAGATGACCCAGATATCTAGGAGCTTTATCAGCATACATACAGGAGTACTCCACTACTCCGGAGCGGCAGACCTTTGGTATATTCTTTTGCGCACATATTTGGGGCACGGCGGGGTCCTGTCCCGTCCTTATGATTTCATTCTAGTAGAGGCTCGTAGATACATATGTGTGGGTAGCAGGTGTTATGTGATCTCTTTGGTGTATAGTCTGTGTTTTATTTTGTAACCTTGTGGGCTTATGTATATACCTATGCTTTGAAGAGTAAATGCAAATTGTTCCATGATAAGTCTATATTGAGATTTATATTTATTCAGGTTGAGCATGACATGTGGTGCTCGGTAGTCTAGATGCGGGTACCCATCATGGCCTTTAGCTGGGTCATGACACTAACTGCTGGAGCTCACGAGCTAACTCTCTCTTCTTTGGCTGAACATCGCATAAACTTCCCATAGATCTACGGCTAAGAGCATCAGCCACAAAGTTCACCTTCCTAGGATGGTATAGGATGTTAACATCATAATCTTTCAACAATTTCAACCATTGCCGTTGCCGTAAATTCAATTCTTTCTTCTTGAAAATATACTGAAGGCTCTTGTGATCCATAGAGATATCCATATGAACACCATACGAATAATGTCTCCGCATCTTCAATGCATGAATCACTACAGCTAACTAAAGATCATGGGTTGGATAATTTTTCTCATGTTTCCAAAATTGTCTTGAAGTATACACAATCACCTTACCATGTTGCATTAACACACAGCCTAACCCAACGCCTGAAGCATCACAATAGACAACATAGCCTTTCGATCCCTCTGGAAGTGTCAGGACTGGGGCAGAACTTAATCTATTTTTTAACTCTTGAAAGCTACGTTCACAAGCATCCATCTATTGAAATTTAGCTAATTTATGGGTTAACTTTGCGAGTGGTGCAGAGATAGATGAAAAGTTTTCTACAAACCTCCTGTAATTGTTATACCCCGTACTTTGTACGTCGGAATATTTTAAGTTGTTTGCGACGAGTTAAAGACAAGGCTATTTTTTTCAACTTTGTTTCAAGATATAAGTTGTTTATGAATTTTGTTGGATGGAAATATCAAGGAATTTGGGGTTAAAAGTGAATTATGAAAAGTTAGACATTTTATGAAATATGGGACCAAAAGTGAATTATTGGGAAGTTGGACATTCCATGCAAACTTGGGGGCCAAAAGTTAATTGCATGAAGTTGGCCAATCCATGAAATTATGAAGCCATGTGGCCGGCCATGTGGTTATGTGGGCCATGGCCACATGGTTGGCTAGTATGTGAAATAAAAGATGACAAGGTCATCTTATTTCATCACCTCACCTCTAGAATTTTCAAGAAAAAAATGGGAGAGCCAACACAAGGAGGTGTTCGGCCATGGAAAGAGAAAAGAAAGATCAAAAATCTTTACCCCAAAAATAATTCCTCCTAGTTTTCTTACCAATTCAAGGGTGCTCTTTAACGTGGGCTAGTCGTTAGAACAAGCAAGTTCTTTATTCTTGCAAGAAAAATCAAGTTGGCCGAGTGGTGAAGCTACATGGAGAAGGTGAGATTCAATCTTATTTTTCTTATGTTGTGAATGGTTTGCATGTGTTGTGAAGTGTGGAAATGAATTAAAATCATGAAAATATGGAAGATGAAGTATAGCCGAATATATGTGTGTGTGGCCGTGTGTGTGTAGTAGTATAGGAGGGATGAATTAATTGTGTTTAGCATGTTTTTGTATTGTTGTAGTGTGTAGAAATGAAGAGAAATCATGAAGGTGGTATGTTGATGTCTTGGCCGAGAATGGGCTATTTTGTGTGCTAAGGAAGGAATTATTATTGTGTGGTATTTTAGTTGTTATTGTTGTGGATTTTATGGTGAAAATGAAGGTTTAATGATTTAGATGGAAGTTGGAGTCGTTTGTAGATTGTTAGGGAAGATAATGTGATTTCAATATGGTTTCTTGTATTTATGGAAATGAAGTTGTTAACGTGTAGATTATTGGTGTAGTTGATGAATTTGGAAGAAAGAATTGTGTTGGCTACGTTCTTGTTGAATTGGAACATTTCGGGTAAGGTTATGTTTGCGATTGGCTTGTTTGATCATTGAGCGGATTGTTTGAAGTGTTTTCGAATCTTAATTGAATGATCTTGGATTGGTATTTGAATAAGCGATCGTTAATATCAAGTTTGGATATTGTTGGTATTGTTGTGTTGTTGAATTTGGCCGAGTCGAATTCTCGGGGTGTCGTATTTATAGGGGAGGTGCTGCCGGAATTTTAGTAGACAAGTATTAATTCAAAATTGGAATTTTGGGCCTTATGAATAGTAATTGGTAAAGGTGACCATTTGCAGATTTCTGACGAAACGGGATTTGAGTTTAAGCGAGCGCAAGTCATCCGTAAGGTATGTAAAGCTTGCCCTTTCCTTCTTTTGGCATGTCCTAGCCCTACTAGGCTAAGATCGGAACCTCGGGGATAATTCCGCTCTCGGAAATCCGAGTTTGATTTTGCATACTATTCATTCGGGCGCAATTGAATTATAATCCTTATATTTGATCAAAGGAACGCTTAAACCTTTGTAACTGTTGTAAACGTATCTTGATCGCTCCGAAACTTCTACGGATGGCTTTAGGGAGCCTATTGTTTGTAAATTATGTCCGCCGCCTCGGCTCGACCTGAGGTGGGGCCCACGCAACCCGAGATCTCCCAATGTCGCCCGGTTTGGTATACTTGTGTGATTTTGAAAAGAAAACTTTTGACTATTGCTCCGATTGCTATAAAATAGTTATTTTAACTACCTCATTGAGTTTGATAATACATTTTGACTCATAAGAACGATTTCAGAAGATTGTAACTATTGTATACTAATTCCGATAAACTTGAAATTTGTTTCTGCACTTACCGATGTTAGTAAATAGATTGGTCATCGGATTTTGGAAGGTAATGAAATTGGTTGTTTGCTATTAATATGTTTTCGAATAATGTTCGGAAAAGAACCTGATTTAACTATTGTCTTGGTCTTTAAGGGATGGTGTGCCTTGGTTGTTCTGTTGAGTTTGTAATAAAAGAAATTATGTACGTATGGCTACTCACAATTCTGCTCGGGTGTATTGTTGTTACCTCTTTCGCCGAGTCCCGGGCCGGTATGTGTGATATTGTCCGCTGGATACTTGACCGCGGGCTGTGCCATGACCGCTGGATACTCGGCCGCGGCATGCGTACGTGTGATATTGTCCGCCGGATACTTGACCGCTGGCCGTGACATGATATTTGGATTTTGACCGCGGTATGTATGTATGTGTAGCTGTGTATACTTATATATTTGTGATAATAACCGCTGGGTCCCTGGCCGCGGTATACTTATATATTTGTGTTATTACCGCTGGGTTCCTGGCCGCGGTGTGTGTGTGTGATTGGTGTATGAATGACTTGGATAGCGGTATGTAAGTACGTTGGTATTTGGACTATCATGCTCGCGTTTGGTACACTTTATTTCGTTTCGTATTTTACGCTTTGCATACTCGCACATATTCCGTATCGACCCCCTTTCTTCGATTCGCGTTTCATGCCGCGCGTGTACCACGGATGAGCAAATGATGTTAGCGAGAGGATGTTCCGGCCGGGTTGGCGAGCTCCATTTCCTCCCCGGAGTTTGCCGAGTCGAATGCTTGTACGGTATTCGGAGTTATGTTAGAGACTTTGCGAACGTTGTCGTGTGTACGAGATGTCCGTTTGTAAACGGCTATGTAAGCCGATGTATCAGTATGCATTGTGCTATGAACTTCATGTGTTGATAGATTCGCTATGGTTACGAATTCTGTTTGATTTGAAAAGATGAAAGGCATGTGTATTTTCCGAAAAAAATTTCACCCTGTGCTTATGTTATGCTTTGTGGGCCCAGTATGGCTATGAGTATTATGAGAGTCTGCGGGTTCGCTCGGCCCTAAATAAGGGTCGGGTGCCCATCACACCCTATCGGAAGTTGGGGTGTGACAAAGTGGTATCGAAGCGGTGTCCGTCCTAGGGGTTGTCCGCAAAGTCGTGTCCAAAGAGAGTCTTGTTTATGATGTGTTGCGCGCCACATTTATAAACAGGAGGCTACGGGGCATCTAGGGTGGTTACTCTTTTTTTTCACATCTGAGATCGTGCCATAGAGCCAAGTCATAGGAGATGGGACTCCTCACCCTGATTTATGATTGCAGTGGGAGAATGATATTGACGGAAGAAAACGATTGACGATGCTGGAAGTTGCAAAGTACGCAGGTAAGTAAAGGTATGAAAGATATATGTTGGGAAAGATATTGAAGTTGTGATTGCAATACGAGTTGAAGACTAAAGGGGGAAAGTAAACAGGAAAGTGTAACAGGTGCCGTTTGAGTTGGGCATACGAGGTATGTTTGTTATTTTTGTATAGTTTATGATATTGGGAGCCGTGTGAGGCTATGATGTGATATGATATGCATATATGTATATTGGCCCTGTGAGGCATTGTTGGTATTTCCTGTGCACAGGTTTTGAGATAGTGAGAAATGCAGAGGAAACTCTGCCGAAATTTTTCTAGAGATAAAAGGAGAATGAGACATGGGTTTGTAATACGACTTGAAAGGTCGTGTCCACCGTAATGGTAAGATTTGACTAAGCCACGAGTACGACGGATATCAAGGAAGAAGTACTAGTATGTGTAAGACAAGAGTAAGGAAGAGTTTGAGTTAGAGATTAAGGGACGACACGAGATAATGTGCCTGGAATGTTATAAGTCGAGTAAAGAGAATTACAAAAAGGAAAAGTTTGAATCGAGATTCTTAAGACCCTATACGATTAGTTGAACATTCGAGGACGAATGTTCTAAAGGGGGAAAGGATGTTATACCCCGTACTTTGTACGTCGGAATATTTTAAGTTGTTTGCGACGAGTTAAAGACAAGGCTATTTTTCCAACTTTGTTTCAAGATATAAGTTGTTTATGAATTTTGTTGGATGGAAATATCAAGGAATTTGGGGTTAAAAGTGAATTATGAAAAGTTAGACATTTTATGAAATATGGGACCAAAAGTGAATTATTGGGAAGTTGGACATTCCATGCAAACTTGGGGGCCAAAAGTTAATTGCATGAAGTTGGCCAATCCATGAAATTATGAAGCCATGTGGTCGGCCATGTGGTTATGTGGGCCATGGCCACATGGTTGGCTAGTATGTGAAATAAAAGATGACAAGGTCATCTTATTTCATCACCTCACCTCTAGAATTTTCAAGAAAAAAAAATGGGAGAGCCAACACAAGGAGGTGTTCGGCCATGGCAAGAGAAAAGAAAGATCAAAAATCTTTACCCCAAAAATAATTCCTCCTAGTTTTCTTACCAATTGAAGGGTGCTCTTTAACGTGGGCTAGTCGTTAGAACAAGCAAGTTCTTTATTCTTGCAAGAAAAGTCAAGTTGGCCGAGTGGTGAAGCTACATGGAGAAGGTGAGATTCAATCTTATTTTTCTTATGTTGTGAATGGTTTGCATGTGTTGTGAAGTGTGGAAATGAATTAAAATCATGTAAATATGGAAGATGAAGCATAGCCGAATATATGTGTGTGTGGCCGTGTGTGTGTAGTAATATAGGAGGGATGAATTAATTGTGTTTAGCATGTTTTTGTATTGTTGTAGTGTGTAGAAATGAAGAGAAATCATGAAGGTGGTATGTTGATGTCTTGGCCGAGAATGGGCTATTTTGTGTGCTAAGGAAGGAATTATTATTGTGTGGTATTTTAGTTGTTATTGTTGTGGATTTTATGGTGAAAATGAAGGTTTAATGATTTAGATGGAAGTTGGAGTCGTTTGTAGATTGTTAGGGAAGATAATGTGATTTCAATATGGTTTCTTGTATTTATGGAAATGAAGTTGTTAACGTGTAGATTATTGGTGTAGTTGATGAATTTGGAAGAAAGAATTGTGTTGGCTACGTTCTTGTTGAATTGGAACATTTCGGGTAAGGTTATGTTTGCGATTGGCTTGTTTGATCATTGAGCGGATTGTTTGAAGTGTTTTCGAATCTTAATTGAATGATCTTGGATTGGTATTTGAATAAGCGATCGTTAATATCAAGTTTGGATATTGTTGGTATTGTTGTGTTGTTGAATTTGGCCGAGTCGAATTCTCGGGTGTCGTATTTATAGGGGAGGTGCTTTCGAATTTTAGTAGACAAGTATTAATTCAAAATTGGAATTTTGGGCCTTATGAATAGTAATTGGTAAAGGTGACCATTTTGATTTCTGACGAAACGGGATTTGAGTTTAAGCGAGCGCAAGTCATCCGTAAGGTATGTAAAGCTTGCCCTTTCCTTCTTTTGGCATGTCCTAGCCCTACTAGGCTAAGATCGGAACCTCGGGGATAATTCCGCTCTCGGAAATCCGAGTTTGATTTTGCATACTATTCATTCAGCGCAATTGAATTATAATCCTTATATTTGATCAAAGGAACGCTTAAACCTTTGTAACTGTTGTAAACGTATCTTGATCGCTCCGAAACTTCTACGGATGGCTTTAGGGAGCCTATTGTTTGTAAATTATGTCCGCCGCCTCGGCTCGACCTGAGGTGGGGCCCACGCAACCCGAGATCTCCCAATGTCGCCCGGTTTGGTATACTTGTGTGATTTTGAAAAGAAAACTTTTGACTATTGCTCCGATTGCTATAAAATAGTTATTTTAACTACCTCATTGAGTTTGATAATACATTTTGACTCATAAGAACGATTTCAGAAGATTGTAACTATTGTATACTAATTCCGATAAACTTGAAACTTGTTTCTGCACTTACCGATGTTAGTAAATAGATTGGTCATCGGATTTTGGAAGGTAATGAAATTGGTTGTTTGCTATTAATATGTTTTCGAATAATGTTCGGAAAAGAACCTGATTTAACTATTGTCTTGGTCTTTAAGGGATGGTGTGCCTTGGTTGTTGCTGAGTTTGTAATAAAAGAAATTATGTACGTATGGCTACTCACAATTCTGCTCGGGTGTATTGTTGTTACCTCTTTCGCCGAGTCCCGGGCCGGTATGTGTGATATTGTCCGCTGGATACTTGACCGCGGGTTGTGCCATGACCGCTGGATACTCGGCCGCGGCATGCGTACGTGTGATATTGTCCGCTGGATACTTGACCGCGGGCTGTGACATGACCGCTGGATTCTTGACCGCGGTATGTATGTATGTGTAGCTGTGTATACTTATATATTTGTGATAATAACCGCTGGGTCCCTGGCCGCGGTATACTTATATATTTGTGTTATTACCGCTGGGTTCCTGGCCGCGGTGTGTGTGTGTGATTGGTGTATGAATGACTTGGATGGCAGATGTAAGTACGTTGGTATTTGGACTATCATGCTCGCGTTTGGTACACTTTATTTCGTTTCTGTATTTTCTGCTTTGCATACTCGCACATATTAAAATCGACCCCCATTCTTCGGGGTTGCGTTTCATGCGCGCGTGTGTACCCACGGATGAGCAGATGATGTTAGCGCAGAGGATGTTCCGGCTGGGTTGGCGAGCTCCATTTCCTCCGGAGTGCTGCCGAGTCAGAATGCTTTGTACGGTATTCGGAGTTATGTTAGAGACTTTGCAGACAGTGTCGTGTGTACGAGATGTCCGTTTGTAAACGGCTATGTAAGCCGGTGTATCAGTATGCATTGTATTATGAATTTCATGTGTTGATATATTCGCTATGGTTACGAACCCCGTTTGATTTGAAAAGATGAAAGGCATGTGTATTTTCCGAAAAAAATTTCACCCCGTGCTTATGTTATGCTTTGTGGGCCCGGTATGGCTATGAGTATTATGAGAGTCTGCGGGTTCGCTCGGCCCTAAATAAGGGTCGGGTGCCCATCACACCCTATCGGAAATTGGGGTGTGACAGTAATAACCTACTAAACCTAGAAAACTATGAACCTCCGTAGGTGTTGTAGGCCATGGCAAAGTCTTCACGGCCTCAATCTTTTGGATATCTACGCGAATACCATCAGCTGAAATAATATGCCCTAAAAAGGTCACCAAATTCAACCAAAATTCGAACTTTGAAAATTTGGCAAATAACTCTCGAGTTTGAATAACTCTAAGAACGGTACATAAATGATCCGCATGTTCTGCCTCGGACCTAGAATATACCAGGTTATCGTCAATGAACACAATAACAAATAAATTTAGGAAAGGCCTAAACACATTGTTTATCAAATCCATGAATACTGTCGGTGCATTAGTTAGCCCAAATGACATTACCCGGAACTCAAAATGACCGTATCTTGTTCTGAAGGCCGTCTTGGGAATATCTTTCTCCCTAACTTTCACCTGATGATACTTGGATCTCAAGTCTATCTTTGAAAACCATTTGGCGCCTTGTAATTGGTCAAATAAGTCATCATTCCTAGGAAGCGGATATTTGTTCTTGATCGTCACCCTATCCAGTTGCCGATAGTCGATGCACATTCGCAAGGAACCATCTTTCTTCCTCACAAACAACACGGGTGCTCCCCACGGGGATGAACTAGGCCTTATGAAGCCTTTCTCAAGCAAGTCCTTCAATTTCTCCTTTAACTCTTTCAACTCTGCGGGAGCCATTCTATAAGGAGGAATAGATATGGGTTTAGTATCCGGTAGCACATCAATAGCAAAGTCGATCTCCCGCTCTGGGGGAAGGCCTGGAAGCTCATTCGAGAATACATCCTAAAACTCATTCACCACGGGAACAGACTGAAGAGTCAGCGATTCGGCTTCAATATCAGCAAATCGGACTAAATGATAAATACAACCTTTAGCAATCATTTTTCTCGCCTTGAGATAGGAAATAAACCTACCTCTCGGGGACGCTGTATTTCCTTTCCATTCCAAAGCTGGTTCTCTCGAAAACTGAAAACGAACCATTTTCGTTCTACAATCAACATTGGCATAGCAAGAAGCTAATTGATCCATGCCCGTAATGACATCAAAGTCCACCATTTTCAACTCATGTAAATCAACCATATTACGGTGATCAAAAATCATAACTACATAATTTTTATATACTCAACTAGCTATTACCGGTTCACCAACGGGTATCGATACCTCAAAAGGTTTGATTGACTCTGGTTTGACCCCAAATCGACCCGCAATATATGGAGTAACATATGAAAATGTGGAGCCTGGATCTAACAAAGGTATATACATCATCGGAAAATATCGATAATATACTCGTAACAACATCAAGGGAGGACTCAAGATCTTGCCGTCCAGCAAAAGCATAAATACGGTGCTGAGGGCTACTAGAACAGGGAGCTCCTCCTCTACCTCTACTGCGGTTGACTAGCATCTGTGAACCTTACCTTGAAGGGCGTGTAGATAATGAAGATCCAGCTACTGACCCTAAGGGCTGGACTCTACCCCTACCACCAATCGAGGGGCAATCACGCATGATATGGCCTGGCCGACCGCATGCGTAGCAAACATCTGAACCTAGTCGACATTGGCCCCAATGTAGCTTCCCACATCGAGAACATCGTGGCATGGGTGGCCTTGCCTAACCCGAGTCGCCTCTATAAGAGAACCCGAAGATCTAAAACTCTAACTCGGCCCGGAGTGACTGGATCTATCAAATCTCTGGCTCGTAAACCATGGAGATGCGCTAGTCATAGAATGACCTGAATACCGTAGAAAATTGTTTTCTTTGCCCTCCTCTAAACTCACTAGTCTGACCCGAAGATCTAGCCCTCTTGTTATAACCTCTGTCGAGCTCACACTCACCTTTTTGCGGTTGTTGGCTTTCCTCCAAATTCTGGGTGTGGGCTTGGATGCAAGACATATCCACATTGTCCTGAAGGGACACAGTCAAGCACTTGTCCATCAAATGTGGCCCTAGGCCTCTCACAAATCGGTGCACTCGATCACCCATATCCGCTACCATGGCCGGAGCATACCTAGCAAAAGATTTGAAGCGGAGACTATACTTTAAGGCACTCATACTTCCTTTCCTAAGATTCAAGAAGTTATCGACTCTAGCCCGCCGAACCTCTGGAGGCAAGTAATGTCGTAGGAAAGCATTAACAAATTCTTGCCATACCAGGGGAGGTGCATTAACTCCCTCTAGAAGACAACCACACTGTATACCAATGAACCGTAACATCCCACAACCTATATGATGCTAACTCCACTGATTCGACGTCGGAAGCATGCGTTAACCGTTGTGTCCTCAACATTCCGTCAATAAAGATTTAAGGGTCCTCATCCGGCTATGATCCGAAGAACTCCGGAGGGTTCAAGCTAATAAAATCGCGGGCTCTTGCACTAACCGCCCTGTCACCATAACCCATACCTTGTTGTTGGGCCTGAGCGGCAACTAATTGAGTCAACAATTAGATACCCTCTTTCACCTCTTGGCCCAAAACCTCGGGTGGAGGAACTGAGGGTACTAGAGCTGGGGCTGAGGTTCCCTCATGGTCATCAGAAATAGGTAATGAGTGAGAGGATAGAGATTGAGCCGCATTTTGGGACTCACCCTCCTTTATAACCGTTGGCGGTACTTTTTCGGCCCGCTTTTCTACCACTGTCTTGCCCTTTTGTGCTACTATAGCTTTACTCTCTAGAAGCATTTATGAAATACATAGCATACGGTTAAGGAAAGAGAAATCCTTATATCATAGCTCTATCACACGATCTATGAAGATAGAAGGTCATACATTCCTAAGTTGCCCACAGCCTCCTGCTTATAAGTGTGGCGCGCAACACACCCATAAACAAGACTCTACTGGACACGGCTCATAGACACACCTTAGGACGGAACTGTCATGATACCACTTTTGTCACGACCCAACCGTAGGGCCATGACGGGCACCCAGAGCTAACCCATAGGGCACCTCTCATTGTACAGTCACATTCGTATCTAGGTGACCACATGGCTTATCAACAAACTCTATGCCTCAATAATACTATTTCCAATGGCTAAAACATTTTTATACATCAACATCAACAACTATGTCCATATGCATATACACAAGCCGACGAGGCTTAACAAAATAATATACCAAAAGTATGAGCCGACAAGGCAAAAGACATCTACTATACACGACTGTCTATGAGCCTCTACGAAGAGTATGAAACATCATCATAATGACGGGACAAGGCCCCTCCATGCCCATATATACACATAAAAGAATAGTACCCACACGCAAATGTGAGCCCTCGATCAAAAACGGAGCTCTTATAAGCAATCTCCGGATAAGCAAAATTTACCAAGGATCAAGTCTATCTCCCTATCCACCTGCGGGCATGACGCAGCGTCCACAAATAAAAGGACGTCAGTACGAATAATGTACTGAGTATGTAAAGCATAATCAACATCATAACCGAAGCACAAGAAATGACATAAGATAGAAAAGTCATGGGATGAAAGAGCCATGCATACCTTTAGCGACGTTCATCATATTTACTTACCCTCTTTCTAATAGGAAACTTCCATTTCATACATTCATACATATAGTAGTATCATACCCGACCATAGACGTTCGGTGTCTTACGTACCCGACCATAACAAAGTTCGGTGTTATGCGTACATGGCCCTACCAAGGCTCAGTGTTACTCGTACCCAACTGCAGTGGTGTGCACGTGATAGATATCATACCCGGCCATATAAGCTCGGTGTTCTTAATAGTCATACTTTAATATATAAATATATATATAGGAGTACATACATGTCCTCGTCATCATCATCATCATCAACATCATTTTCATTATATCCTTCCTTAGAGGATCAACTATCATAGTATAGGACCAATGGTATCGTGAGAATATCAAGATCATGAGCTTGAGTGATTTTAGGAATGAAGTCATCCTGGAAGCTACTATGGGTTTCACATGAAGGTACACATCAATGGGATCATGCCTTAAGAAAGAAGGATTAGCCTTACTGTCACGACCCAACCCGTAGGCCGTGACTAGTGCCCGAGTTGGACACTCGTATACACCTGTTAACAACAATCAGTCCACAACTAGCATGATAAAGAACTTATATATCAAAAGGCAAGACGTCGTCTCAAAACTACCGCATATATATATATATATATATATATATATATATATATATATATATCAAGACAACCTATCTCCTGTGGAGTCATAACTACCAACAGATAACATCGTACATAAGCCGGCAAGGCTATCATACATGTGGGAACGCCCCAACTAGACATATACGCAAGCCGACAAGGCTGCCACTACATACAGCATCCCAAAACATATATACATACGCAAGCCGACAAGGCTGCTATTACGAATGGGAACGTCCCAGAACATAAGTCATATATACACAACTGGACAACAACTATCAACAACCCACACATATGTCTACAGACCTCTAAGAGTAATTAACAGTGTCATATGACGGGACAGGGCCCCGCCGTACCCCTGGATACATACATATATATACAATAAGAGGATCTGTACCAAAATCTAGGCTCCGGGACAAGGGAGCACTCCAAGATAGCAGAATAGATATCCTAAGCTGGCGGATCACCGAAGCGAGTATCTGTACCTGCGGGCATGAAATGCAGCCCCCCGAAGAAAGGGGGTTAGTACGGAATATGTACTGAGCATGTAAAGCATGAAATACAGTAAGCAGGATCATACTAAAATAAGGAGTATAGAAACTAGTACAATAACCTGAAAAACCACAAGGCTTACCTTTGAAACATAAATCATGTATGTCAATATCATACTCAACCCGTTACGGGGCTTAGTGACATAATTAGAGATCATTCTGTACATATGTATATATAACGTGTCCCGGCCCTCTAGTGAGGGACTCGGTGAATAAAATCATCATATGCCATCTTGGCCGCCATCCCCGTATCATCGTATCATCATGTCATCATATCATCATATACATATACATATATCGTGTCCCGGCCCGCTAGTGAGGGACTCGGTGAATAATGCAATGGAGCTGTGCACGAAAACATGTCCTGGCCCGGAACTCAGTGAAAGATGTAACAATATGCACGAGCAGAGTGGTAAGCAAACATATGCACCCAAATCATCTTTTGAGACTCAATAGATAAGTAGACTAATTAATTCTCAAGTGTCAGGATGATAGCCATATTAAGTTCTCTCTAAATATCATTACGAACTATATTAAGGAAAATCTCAGGGATCATAGACATGTATTAAATCAATACGAGACAGCTTATGAAAGTTAAGGGCATTATTCATTATAGAATCCTTTAGGAATAGGAATTTTTATGCATCATGTCACGACCCAACCCCGTAGGCCGTGACTAGTGCCCGAGCTAGACACTCGTACACACCTATTGTCACGACCCAACCCCGTAGGCCGCGACTAGTGCCCGAGCTGGGCACCCGTACACACACCCATTAACCAGAAACAGCATACAAATGACTTATACATACAGAAAAGTAAAACGTCACCCCAAAGCTGTCACAAATATATGTACATATCGCAGTCACAACTTTCAACAGATAATGTCGAGCATAAGCCGGCAAGGCTATCATAATACAGGGGGACGTCCAAAACACCCACAGACACAGCTGAACAGTAACTACCCAACACCCACACATATGTCTACAGACCTCTAAGAGTAATAACAGAATCATATGACGGGACGGGCCCCGCCGTACCTATGAATAGACATATACATATGCATCGGAAGAGTCTGCACCAAAACATAGGCTCCGGAATAAGGGAGCGCTCCAAAATAGCAGTTATAATAGATATCCTAAGCCGACGGATCACCAAAGTGGGCGTTAGACCTGCGGGCATGAAACGCATTGACCCCGAATAGTTAAGGTCGAAGCGAAAATATGTACCGAGTATGCAAAGCATGAAATACAGAAATGTGATCATAATCGGAACAAGAAGAACAGAAAATAAGTACAATATCCAAAATACCAAAATGCTTACTTATTAAAACACAAATCATGCGTATGGTCGCCCTCTCGTCGTTGGCGCTATAACACATCATACTCTGGAAGATTTCATATCTCCATATCCCCGTAACACATCATAACACCATAACACATCATAACTCCAGAATACATACACGGTACCCGGCCCTCTAGCGAGGGGCTCGGTGCACCGTAAACACATCATACTCAGGAATATAGCATAGTGCGCACGATGACATAACCGGCCCGGGACTCGGCGAAAGATGTAACAACAGTATGCACGAGTAGAGTCGTGAGTAACTATATGCAATTTAAAACATTTTCATAGACTCAATAGAATAATCAAAACGGATCATCATTTAAAAACCAAGACAATAGTCATGCTAAGTTCTTTCAAAAAGTCGCTAGAACAATACGAAGGAAAGTTTCGGGGACCACGGACAAGTATCAAACCAATCTGAGCCCGCCTATGAAAGTTACGGACATTATACACTATAGAATCCTCTACGAACGTATCGAAGCGATCCGAACCCGTCTATGAAAGTTAGGGACCTTTTTCAACATATAATCCTTTAAGAACAAAACTCTTTATGCAACCTTTAAAATCCAATCATACAAAAGACATAAGGACCATAGTTCGACTATATTAAGAATACCAACATTAAGAAGTGAATAAGAATCGTAGACATGCTCGGATCTTAAGAATAGAGTTACCCCGCGGCTCGCATCATAGCCTACTTACAACTAAGACATGCCAAAAGAAAGAAAGGTTAGGCTTTACATACCTTGTCCGCTTCCTAAGCTAATCCGAACTTAAGTCTCGGCTTCTCAAGATCTACAACGTCATTTGATACCAAACATTAGCCATAGGCACTTAGGAGTCCAATCCCAAGCTAGCACTTTATCTACAAATTTGTAAAGCATTTCCCCTATAAATTCAACAAACCCCGAGAATTCAACTCGGTCAAATCATCAACAACAATACTAACAACCATACTAACAACAACAACAACAATTGATTCAAAACGCATTCTAAAGTTAGTAACTCTTTTCTACATAATTCGACAACATTCCATTTATATTCAAATCAACCACATATAACCAAGCCAACATCAATGCTCTCACATTTAAGTACTAATCCGAAACCATTCAAACACGACTCAAGAACACTTCAAACAATCCACACAATATTCAAAACAGCCCATCCAATACACAATGCAACCCGAAACCTTCCAAGTTCAAGAAAACAACAACAACACATTCCTCTCTTCCAAATTCATAAACTATACCAACAATCCACACGTTAACAACATCATTCTCATAAATTCAAGAAACTATATTTAATTCACATTAGCTTCTAAAACAGCCCACAAACGATTAAAACTTCAACTTGAACCATTAAGCTTTCATTTGCATCATAGAATCCATAACAACAACAACCCAAATTATTAAATAAAATTAGTTCATCACTCCAACAGACTGTCACGACCCAACCCCGTAGGCCGTGACTAGTGCCCGAATTGGGCACCCAAACACAATCTCAAATCCGAGTCGCAAACAGATGGCTTATACCGA